>NW_019737088.1:1044028-1073739 GCF_002891405.2 Cryptotermes secundus | reverse complement strand
CTAGGCCTCGGCTAACATCGGCTCGCTTCGGCTTCGCTCGGCGCATCACGGCTGGCGGAGGGTGGGGGGGGCGTCATTCAGAGCTCAACATGTCACAAAATATATATATATATATATAGTAGGCACCGTACTCACAGCCTCAAATGAGTGGGTATGGACTGACTGCCCGGGGGGTTGGGAGTTAAAGTGGCTGGAGCATGAAACCACTCACACTCATCTAATACTGAAATTATGAACATTTGGATCTTTGTCCCCATTGACCTATAGTCTTTACATATTTATGGCGTGGAACTTAGATTCAGAACAACAATCAGACTTAGCGCTTTGCTTTTATGCCGTCTATGATCGTCTTTTACTATTCACTCTAGCATAACACAGCACATTTACAGATAAGTAGTGCAAGTGCATCTCAAGGACACCTACATAAAACTGATGGTTAACCCACAAAGCCAGGTGTAATCCGAGACATCAAAGTTTTTTTTCTTTGGCACTACAGCCCCAGTTGGTCTAGGCCTACCTCCATGAACTTCTCCGTTCATTTCGGTTTTTTTAGATCTTACACATTCGGTAGGAGTCCTTTGGCGGGTGATCAGCTCGTCGCAAGGCCTCTACCTCTATACAAACACAGAAAAACGCACACATACAAATTAAACATCTATGCCCTGAGTGGGATTCGAACCCACGATCCCGGTTTCCAAGCGAGCGAAGACAGTACATGACTTAGACCGCTCGGCTACCGTGACCGGCGAGACATCTAAGTACGAGAAACAAAACAGCATTACAGTGAGCAGCAGGTTCCTTAACCACAACAACCTGTACACCTGAAGATGGCCGGTCAGGCCGAAACATCTAAACGTAAAGCTGTCCCTGTGCTTAACTATTTAAGCACTACGCTATGAAGGCGTATGGGGGAGTGGATGTATAGATAGTACACATTTTCTTGATACTGACACTAGCTCGAGTTGAGTGGTCACCTTCGCGCCCTTACCGCTGCACCCCCGAGGAAAGAGCTCTCGGTACCCACAGGATAGGAGGCTGGGTGGGCCCAAGGGCCGGTCTAGAAGAGGTGAAGAGAGGAGATAATTCTTGGCCCTACCAGTACTCGAATTCCGACTCCGCGGTCGTCCAGCATGTAGCCAGTCGCCATACCGACTACGCTATCCCGGTGGTGTTGTGTCAATAAAGCAAAACGATGAGTAAACAATAACCGACGTTGCACACAGACGGCATAAAAGCGAAAGGGAAAGTCAGACCTATTCAGTGCAACAGGATGCTGCAATGTACACATAATATTATGAAGTGCAGAAAAACAACTTTTTCATTGGTGCGCAACTCCCCTCTTCGCTTTCGTTGCGCAGTGCCTGCAACAAGTAGGCCAGAAGTAACTCTAACGAGGTGCCGGGAAGCTTCCACTCTGCACACAAACTATAAAAAGCATGAAGAGTGGCTGATGAGTAGTGATTCACACCTTACAGCACGGAGACGGACGATGCTTGAAACTTGTCGTTTAAAACAAACCCTAACTCTTCCAAATCCTCTTCACCTGTCCCAATTCATCACACGAGTACACGCCACATCAAAAGCAAATGGAGCCCGAACTTCTCTTCAAAACAACGTCGATCCAGCAAGATGGCTCAAGTCGTAAAGCTCAGGAAAGTGCCCGGTTCGAATGTCGGCCGAGACACAAACTGTTCACATTGAAGAATGCCGTCTTCTGGGATGTGGCGCCGTGTAGATCATGTGTGAACCGAGGTTTCGGAGGAATGTATCGCCTCCATCTTCAGGGTAGAAAAATCCACGAGCGAGGAACCAGCTTGAGAAGGTTGCTGCAGACTGATGATCCAATTTTTATATTTTTGTGAAAAACAATTCATTGTAGGAGTATGAAAATGGATAGGTAATATAAGACATGTATTTGGAACATTGTTCTATGTGGTGTAAAACGAAAAATAAAGAATCTAACTTATAACTCCGAAAGTATGACCAGCTTTGCAAGGAATGATCCGGACAAGTGAAATGTTACCGACCGTGCAAGTATACAACAGGCACGGTGGCAAATCCCAACATTTTACACACCTCGAAAGTGGACTGAGCTGACTGACTATACTCTCAGGGATAGACCCCAGCACCCACTGGACAGGAGGCAGAGTGGACCCTAGAACCGACGTGCCTGAGGTGACGAAAGAAAAGATCCCTCATTTAAATATAATATTTCGGACTTCGCCTATCAACCGAGTTTATCAAAAAAAATTCGGAAATTAATTATATTTCCATCTTCAAGTGAGCAGAATACCAAAAAAGGAGTATTCTGTTAGGGCCCTCTGTATTTTTTTTCCTGTTGCGCTACAGCCCCAATTTGGGCCTAGGCCTACCTCCATGAAACTCTCCGTTTCACTTCGGTTTACTAGATCTTACACATACGGTAGGACTCCTTGGGCGGGTGATCAGCTCGTCGCAAGGCCTCTACCTGTAGACAAACACAGGAAAACGCAGACAAACATCCATGCACTGGGTGGGATTCGAACCCACGATCCCGGCTTCCGAGCGAGCGAAGACAGTACATGCCTTAGACCGCTCGGCTACCGTGACCGGCAGGGCCCTCTGTATAGCTAGTCTCAAACCACAGATCATGGACTGACACGACCCAAGAGAGTTTTTCTTTTCGCCATCTTCTTCACCTAAAGAAGAAAATAATTTTCGAACCTCGGTGGTTTCAATAAACTCGGATGATAGATGGAGTCCAAAATAATGTCATATCATCGTCAAATAGACTTAAATTTAGAAAGATCCCTACTCCCGCCGTGAATCGAAGCACTAACCAATGACTTCACTGACATCGCTGTCGTCAAAAGGAATGCAGTATGAAAAACAGCAAAGAATGTTTTTGTAAAACATTTCTACTCCGCCAAGTACATACCTCGACTCTCGTCTACACATAGCAGAGACTTCAGGATAGGAGTGGAAACTCGTCCCAGCAGCCAACTGAGCACTGATTCAACAGATAAAATGCACGTCTTACATTAAAATTCTTAATTTCCCTACAACAGAAAATGTATGTCACATGGTGCCAAACACACGATCCTGCCGTATTTATGGCAGATATGGAAGATCTGTTTCTCTTTTCTAAATAAAAATAAACAAAGCATCAACACTGCGTAGCAAGCCAGAAGAATGCGGCAACTGTCCAAAACACGTGTCCTCATTTTAAAATAAGTGACCTGTATCTCTAACAAGTCAGTGCGCCAGCCAAATAATCACTTACTAATTGCTGTTTACTCAAGAGACCGGCTATGAGCTCGGAGAAAAGGCTTCGATTCCCGGCAGAGGAAGAGATCCCTCTTACTGTAACTATTATCAGTAGAGCTCTGGGGTTCATCCGGCCCCCAATTCAATAGACAGATTAGTTTTCGGACTGGTATATAAAGGTGGGAGCGTGACACTGGCCTACATCTAATGTCGAGGTTAAGAAGGTGTAGGTCTACATCAAATCTTCTACACGACTTCATGTAAAAAAAAAAAAGGGTAAAGGTATCCCTGTAACAGGCCGTGGAGGCCCATATGGTTGTGAGACGTCGAGGCTCCCAAATATCTAGACAGCCTGCTTACAGATGGCGGTGAGGTTGTTATCCTTATGCGCCGGCGGCCCTTTACCCCCAAGAATATTCCTGGTACTCATTTCTGTTAGCGGTTGAGTCGACCACAGGGCCATATGCAGCTGGAAGGATTAGATAAATTAAAAAATCCAATGACCTCAAGTCAAGGAGGATAAGATATGCAGGGCATGTAGGATGAAGGGCGGAGAAAAAGAATGAATATAGGATATTGTTGGGAAAGCCAGAAGGAAAAAGACCACTAGGAGGACCAAGACATAGGTGGGTGGACAATATTAAAACTGATCTTAAGAGACATAGTATGGGATGTTATAGATTGGATTGATCTGGCTCAGGATAGGGACCAGTGGAGGGCTCTTCTGAACAGGGTAATGAACATTCGGGTTCCATAAAATGCTGAAAAGTTCTTGAGTTGCTCCACAATTGGTGACTTCTCAGGAAGAGCTCAGCTCCGTTAGTGAGGAAAGTGAGACAGTAGACGAGAAGACAGAAGGTTCTGGACTGAATGGTAGCAAGCATTACCCGAATTCAGTCTCCTCTTAATTTCCTCCCAAATGAAGTTTTCCATTTGTTACTGTCGTTCCCCAATATTTGAACTGGCACAGGCTTATACAGTATATATAGTACTGTATATATATACAGTATATACAGGCTGTATATGAGTAGATTTATCACTTATTATTTCTGACCGTATACAGCAAATTATGAATACAACTGTATCAGTGCCGAGGTCAAGAATATGTGGATCTATATAACCACTCTCCCATACGTCTTCGTGGTGTAGTGCTTAATTAGTTAAGCACAGGGACAACTTTTACCTTTCTGTGCCAGCCAGCTCTACGGGACTCCAAGACACTTTTGCAACCACATACAAAAATGATGAGTTACTTAAATTAATGAGAGAGAAATCAGGTCAGAAGTCTCCCTAAATTTAATCTTACTTTCCTGATATCAAACGTTGGGCCTCTGTCCAAAGAGGCTGACAACTCGTCGTGCTGACAATAGGGTAGCAAATGCCATTTGTATGTGCTACTTAATGACATGTCTACATACACGTACAGAGAGCATTAGGAGAAATGATGACACTTGATAGACAAGGACTCCGTGCTGAATTCGATAGGAAAGCTGAAAGAACTGTTGCCGGATAATTTCGTGGGTGCTGACAAATAATATCCAAATTACATAAACCCGTACAGCTTACATTTCAGAGAAAGCTATGACGTCACTGACGTACCGGGGGTCAGGTATATCAACAGTATAAAAAATTCTATCAAGACAGATTGTAAACATACCTACAATTTTCACGTGCTTAACTACGCCATGAAGGCGTATGGGGGAGTGTATGTATAGGTCCACATTTGCTTGACCTCGGAACTAGTTTGTGGTGAGTGGTCAGCTTCACGCCTCGGCCACTTTACTTCCGGGAAGGATACCCCGGTACCCATTCTACAGGACGTCGGGGAACCCCAGAATTGGTCTGGAGGACATGGAGAAGTGAAAATTCTAGACCCTACCGGGACTCGAACTCCCACCCCTCGGTCGTCCAGCCCGTAGCCAGTCGCCATACTGACTGCGCTATCCCGGCTCCGTGTTCAGAATGGTTCTCACATTAAACAACGTTTGTTTCCCTAAACAGCATTAGCCGGCTGGTCTCTGCAGCGGAGACGTGACGTGTTTCCTGCGAGGTATGAAATGAATTCTAATATAAAATTGTGAAGCAACTCCACATTTAAATGGTTATCCTACTATTATAAAAAAGGAGCCGGGATAGCTCAGTCGGTATAGCGATTGGCTAAGTGCTGAACAACTGAGTTATCGGAGTTCGAGTCTCAGTAGGGTCAAGAATTATCTCTTCTCTAAATCGTCCAGACGGGCTCTGGGGTCCACCCAAACTCCTATACAATGGGTACCTGGGGCTTCTTTCCCCGGGGGTAAAGCGGCCGGGGCGTGAAGCTGGCCAATCACCTCCACCTAGTGCCGAGGTCAAGAAAATATGGATCTATACATCCACTCTCCCATACGCCTTCATGGCTTAGTGCTTAATTAGTTAAGCACAGGGACAATTTTACCTTTTTTTACTATTATGAAATATACAGAAATTCATTTCGGAAAGGCAGCTAAAATGAATAACATCTGCACCAACGTCCAGCATTCCGCGTGATGCGGTGAACCGGCTCAAAGTCTCACATTCAGGCACAAAAAAGAAAGTTAAGCACTGCGCCATGGGGAGGGAGTGGAATATAGCTCCAACATTCTTGTCTTCGGCACCACATGGAGATTAAGTGGTCAGCTTCACGCCCCTGCCACTTTATCCCAGGGGAAAGAGCCCCCCGGTACCCACTGCTTAGGAAGCTGGGTCGGCCCCAAAGGTCGATTTGGACGTTTTGGCGAGAAGAAAAATCTTGCACTGACGGGAATCGAACCCAGGCCGAGCGTCTGGCATATGTTAATACAATTTCAAATTCACTCGAATTCGTCATCCGCACTTATTTCATTCTCACCCTCTGGCGGTTACTTGTAACCTCCTCCCCTTTGTAGTTCGTCCCCCTTACTCTACAGAGGTCATATCACAGCCTGTTGGCTTCGTTTCCATAGAAACGGGAAGATGTTGTCATCGCTCTGGTTACATTCTGAGGACACAACAGGTGCAGGGATGCGAGTGCCAGCCATAAAAAGATACATCGATTTTTCACTCCAAGACTTCATGAAGGAAGTAATGGGGAGAGGAATGGAGGGGAAGAGAAGTAGCGGGGAAAAAATGTCTATTCTTCGTGGTTACGGCTGAACTGTATCCACGGCTCGAATAAGATTTCGTCGTGCGTGATCTACAGTGGAGCTCTTAAAGTGAAGTGCCTCCACCCACACAATGTTGCAGTTGTGTTAAGATAGAATAACTAAAGCATCGAGCTCATTAACCCTGTCACCACAGTAATGCTGATATCTGTCACCGCCACGACACAGCTGGGAGGGAAACAGCAAGATGGGACTTGATAGAGTCCACGGAAACACTAACTCAGGCAGCCAAATGTACCGACGACAAGGCATTACTACAAACAAAAGAGATTTGTTTAGATGAAAACAGTAGGAACCTGTATTAATCAGCGATAAACTTGATAGTAATGGATACCATTCGCAGCCACTTGTCAAAATGACTCCGCTGTTGGACTTGCCAAGCGAAACAAAACAGCGACGAAGCATTCTCCTGATGCTTCTTCGAAACCTACTTTTCGGCCACTTTAGCACGAGGAAACAGTTCCCAGTATCTATAGGATTACAAAAGTGACCGATGCTACGAGGAAGACGTTCTACAGAGAGCATAATCCCGGTCGTCCAACCCGTCGCTCTGCGGACTGAGCTATCCCGGCCAATAAACAAGGGCTGGAAAGTCATATTTACTACGAGGGTCGGATGGGGTCACTTCCAAGTGACCGCACGCTCAAGAGATTTGTCAGAAGCATTCTGCAGTTAAAAAAGGTTAAATAAATATAAATTATTCGCACTGATTAAGGGCATACAGCCTTTGACAGCCAATACGCCTCTAAATCCATCCACTCTGCTACGCATTGATTAAACACCCTACCAAATACGTAAAAATAACACAATTAATAATTAACCAGGAAACGATATTATAAACTCTGTTCTAAGGTTGTTTTCACACTCATTGAAGTGAATTTGGAGTGAGGACCCCACTCAGCTTTCTCTTACGCAGCTACAGTACGATTAATTATTGCCTTAACATTCTCGTAAGTGAGTAGAACCCCAATGTTCAGCACTGCTATCACAAAATCCCGCTATCGTGATTATCCTCAGTTCCTCCAGGCAAATGTGGCATAGTACCTCGTTGGAATAAGCTCGATTTGTCTCCAGTTAATCTTTCCTCAGGCATCCTACCATTCGCCCCTGTACAGTCCACACACTGCAACGTCGCAAAATAATCCACAACGCTCCCAATAATTTTTTAATCAATTGACAGATGTTGAAAATGCGATACGAACATTGCACGTAGAAGGTTATCAACTCTGTTCTCTTCATTTCGTGTCATCAAAAAATAACGATATGAAAGCTGAGAGCTTCCGGTGTCAAAGCGATATAAGTACCCCTTAAAGTAAGGCCCTGAAAGTTTGTAAGTTAACTGAACTGTTGGATGTAAAAGTTAGTATGGCAAAGCTATCCCTGTAACAGGCAGTGAAGGCCAATAGTGATGTGAGACGTTGCCGCTCGCACATTATCTAGACAGTCAGCTCACAGATGGCGGTGAGGTTGTCAGCCTTCCGCGCCGGCCACCCTTTACGCCCAGGAAGATTCCTGGTATTCATTTCTGTTAGAGGCTGAGTCGACCCCACGGTCGTAATGAGGCTGGAAGGATTAGGTCAATTTTGACATCATCGGCAATCGAACCTGCGACCTTCCAACTTGCAGCAGTGTCTCAACCAACTACACTACCACGTACCTCAAGTTAGTACGGAGACGAGCATAAATCATAAACATACCTAATAATTCTGTACACAACATTTTTGTGTGTTATTAGTTACAAGATGGTATGGGACAAATTTAACGTAGCCTAAAGGCATTCATGCACAAAAGTAGATCAGTACATTGTATAATCAGTTTACAGTTCCCAGCAGCCATATTATACAAGCCTAGACGGAGGCATTTGAATGAAAGTGGGCGTCGAAATGTTCTTCCATGAACTTCTTGTTATATTTTCTTCGGGTCTGTGCAGGCGGAGCGACAAAGACAGGTCTTAGTAGGGACTGTCCTTGTCGAAACCCGGGACAATTCTCGAGCATGGACATACATCAAGAGCACTGCATCACAAACGTCAGTTCCATAGCAAATGAATGAGTCGAGAACCACGGAGGTTGTATGCAGCTATCAGGACGTGTCATTCTCACTGCTGCTTGAAGCCCACGTATATCCGATGAATACGCTTAGTACGCGTCTTTCAAATTTCAAGGGCCTTGGGCTGAATCTTCCCACAGTATATTCTCAAAGTAATAAATGAGAACAAATTAAGTACGTGTGATGAAAGAATACAGAAATAGAACGCACTAAAACTGCCAAGACTGAGGAAGACTTTGGAAATGAGGGAATGAGTACGTGAACTAGGAACAGGCTCCATTGCCATTTCTATGAAGTAGAGAAGAAGAAGAAGAAGAAGAAGAAATTAAGCAAAGGAGAAGACGTATCAACGATTTGGGAACCACCGATTCGAATCTTGACCAAGCACTGTACAGACTGAGATTTCCAACAGTCTTCCTCAACAACGCCAGGATGGTGAATCAAGGTAAAATTGTTCTAGACCAAGACATGAAAGGTTACGTGTTTTTTTTTTCCTTTGGCGCTACAGCCCCAATTTGGGCCTTGGCCTACCTCCATGAAAATCTCCGTTTCACTTCGGTTTACTAGATCTTAGACAATCGGTAAGACTCCTTGGGCGGGTGATCAGCTCGTCGCAAGGCCTATACCTGTACACAAACACAGAAAAACGCGCACGCACACACATACACACTAAACATCCATGCCCTGAGTGGGATTCGAACCCACGATTCCGAGCGAGCGAAGACAATGCATGCCTTAGACCGCTCGGCTACCGAGACCGGCAAGCTTATATGCTAGTGGGGGTAAAATTATTAAAACGTTTCAGCGAATAATCTTTGAGGACGTTTGAGAACAAGGTGATAAGGAAAATATTTTTACCCAAGGATTGTGGAGAACATCATACAGCGAGAAGCTTATGTGCATTACATGCATGCTAGGCTTCGACCACAAAAGGAGGTACTTGGTTGGGGCACTATGCTACGAGCCGAAAGGCCGCGGGTTCCATTCCCGATGAGGTGGACTTCTTTTTCAATTTACCTAATCCTTCCAGCTGCACTATAGTCCTGGGGTCGACTCAGCCTCTAACAGAAATTAGTACCAGAAATCTTCCTGATGAATAAAGGGCGGCCTGCGCAGGAAGCTGACAACCTTACCGCCATCTGTGAGCCCATTGTCTAAAGAAAATGTTGGAGCCTCGACGTCTCACGACCCTATGGGCCTTCATGGCCTGCGATAGCTTTACCTTTTATGTTTTAAAACTAACAGCGACGCGGCCTCGCGACGCCTGTACTTAAATTCCCGCTCGACGGCGATAGGTAGGGAACTATTCAAGTTGGATCCACGAAATATGGCAAAAAGACAGATCACAAGCATGCATGTAAGTTCTGGGCCTATATGAACCATTCTATTACGTACAATCTCCGTGTGGAACAACTTTCGCAAACGCTGTAAATATACTGTATTCTAAGGTTCATTACCATATTCACACAAGCCCAGCACTGCATCATGTCCAGAACCAGATGAATACACTCTCCAACTTCATTCCAAAATGCTCTAAGGTCTAGTTTTCTATTATCTTCCCATCCATTTCTTGTCGAAGAGGAACACTCCCTCGAAGTTTTTGGAAGGAGATTCTATATTTGCATTCCGTGTTTCCTCCTTATGTGCTGTACGATCCACCCAAATCTTTCCACCTTAAGGAAGCCGGCGAAAAGCACAGAGTATGTATGAAACTTCTCACTCTGTGATGTTCTCCACAATCCTTGCGTAAAAATATTCTCCTTACCACCTTATCCTCAAATACCCTCAATGCTTCTGCACAGAAACGGATCACTGAAGAGTCAAATTAATTTTTCAGCCCAGTCGGTACAGCGACGAGCTACGGGCTGGACGGCCTGGGTTGAAATCCCAGCAGCGACAAGATGTTTCTCTTCTCCACAGTGTCCAGACCGACTCTGTGGGTCACTCAGCCTCCTATCCAACGAGTACCTTGAGCGATTTTCCCAGGTGTAAAGTGGCCGCGGAGTGAAGCTGACCACTCACTTCCATCAAGTGCCGAGGTGAAGAATTGTGGAGCTATACCTCCACTCTCCCATATGTATTCATGGCACATTGTTTAATTAATAAAACAGTGGGCAATTTTGCTTTTTTAACAGTTCTTGCCAACTTCAATATCCTGGACGACATATATGAAGGCATGTAAGCATCATGCGCTCTTCCCAGGGACACGGTCCCACACAACCTCCTTGAAATGAATTGTGAATGGACACAGATGAGTGTAACTGGCCATGACTGAGGCCCACCGAACTACAGGACTCCATCTCAAGGGAAGGCGGAGCACAACAGTTTATGGAGCCCAGTTCTTGGGGAGGGACACCAAGGAACCTCCCACTCACAACAAAAACAACAACAACTGATGAAACACAGGAAGTGCCAATGGCATAATAAATCACGTACTGCAAGGTGTCCATGCGTTCTAATTGGTCATCTGTGGAGCCACTCTGTCCTGAAGCCCAGACAGACGGCGCCAGTCCTGCTGTTTCCCCCAATTCGGTAACACGACCGTGTCCCTTAACTGGCAAATCCGTCGCACAGAAACCCAGGTTATAGTGCGTGGAATCTGCGCAACTTCGGCCATAGATTCATGTCCTCCGTCATTCGACAAGGAAGAAAACATATAAATTATATATTATTAGAATTAATAACTGAAAAAATTATAGGCTATTATTTAATGATCCAGACCGCCCCTGTGATCTAGTGTCCAGAGTTCCTGGCTACAGATCTAGATGTCCCGGGTTCGATTCCCGGCGCTACTAGATTTTCTGAGAAGCAGTGGGTCTGGAACGGGGTACACTCAGCCTCGTCAGGATAATCGAAAAGCTATTTCAAGAAAAAGCGGCTCCGGTCTAGAAAACCGAGATTAACGGCCGTGGGGATTCGTAGCGCTGACCACGCGACACGCTCTATCTGCTAAAGTTGGCACTAACTTCTTCGACAAGCGGCGGTCGCTCGGTCGGTATACTTCGCTTGTGAACTACAGGCCACGGAGTTTGTTTTCTTTTAGAGATCCATTAATGTTCATAATTTCTACCAGTAATGATCCTCATTGCCGATCACAGTGGCAGCGCGGTCTCAGATATGAAATGTCTTCGCTCGCTCGAACGCTGGGATTGTGGGTTAGAATCCCACTCAAGGCACGGATGTTTGTGTGCGTTTATTGTGTCTGTGTTGTCCTGTGTGTAGGAACCGGCTTTGTGACGGGCTGATCACTCGTCCAAGGAGTCCTACCGTCTGTGTAAACAAGATCACGAAACTGAAGAAGAGGCCAGGTCCTAACAAAGGTCTGTAGAACCACTAATGAATGAAATGAATGAACAATCCTGATTACATTAAATGCAACACACATGACTCCAAAGCTTCACTACATGTGTACCAAATTCAACTGCCCGCCCCCAAGTGACGGAAATTTTAGAACATGGGGATGGTCCTTCCGGCTGTACAGAAAATGAAGAACTTCTTGACCAGCTAAGTAACTATCAGGTCTTCGAGAAAGATACTGCAGCATGGTGTTAAACACCATTTACTGACAAATGAAAAGCGGAGAGATTGTAGTAAGAGCATGTCCACCCAATGGAGTTCCCCTCAAGATCCCCAGAAAAATCACGAAAATCGCCCGAAATTTAACACAGATGCAATCAGTGATATAGTGAGTTAGTCCCTTCTGTGCTTAGTGCCACGTGTCTACTAGCTATCTGTAGAGGCGGGACTTGTTACAACTGCTGCAGTGAGGGCACCACCGGAAACCCGCCTGTATTTGTAGATTCTTGTTTTATTTGACAAACTAAGCATGATCTTGTACTCTTGTGCAATGAGGAGGTAAATGCAGAAGTCAAATTGAAAATTACAAGATGAGACCGTGGCCGGTTTTAATATAGTAGCCTAACGTTTACGTGGATTGACCGAGAAAAGCTAAGAAATGAGGTGACAGGATGTTGGAGGAAACTGCATAATGAGGAGCTTCATAACTTAACTCTTCCCCAAGTGTAATGATCAAGTCAGGGAGGACGAGACGGTCAGGGCCAGAAGGAAAGAGACCACTGGGAAGACCAAGGTGTAGGTGGGTGGACAATATTAAAATGGATCTTAGAGATATAGAATGGGATGGTATGGCTCAGGATAGTGACCAGTGGAGGGCTCTTGTGAACACGGTGATGAACCTTCGGGTTCCACAAAATGATGGGAAGTTCTTGAGTAGCTGCAGAACTGGCGGCTTCTCAAGAAGGGCTCAGCTCTATGAGTGGGCGTGTCACCGAGAAAAGCTACGGAGACCCATGATACGCTGAGACAAGAAGCAGGAGTGTTCAGCACTGTACTGTGAAGTTAACTTCGTAAGTCGGATACAGGCGCAGATTCGAAATCCACCACTAAGCTAACCTGTGACACTAATTAGTCCCAACCCTGGGCTCCGAGCACTATGCTGTCAGAGTGAGTCTTGTTTTACCATCAATTGGAAACAGAGAGTCAGGAGGGAAACCTAACACTCCACATCTGCAAACCCTGCAATAACTTCTAAAGTGTAAAGCAATAAATTCAGACCACCGAACGAGTCGATCACCAGCATCTTAAAAAAAATACTGGAGTTTGATTGGAATATCCAGGAATCTAAATTTGCAACTAAACTTGTGGTACGTGTTAGATAATATTGACAACTCACTAAAATCGGGACTGATCGGTCAACGGACAAGAAGGTGCACAGACATACAGACGGTTTGTTAGTTCCTTAGTTGGACAGAGACAGGTAGATAGAAACAAAAACAAACTCCGTACTTTTAATCCGCAAGCGAACTATACCGACCGAGCGACCGCCGCTTGTCGGCGAAGTTAGTATCAATTTTAGAGGGTAGAGGGCGTCGCGTGGTCAACGTAACGAATCCCATGGCCGTTAATTTCGATTTTCTAGACCGGAGCCGCTATTTCCTTGAAATAGCTCCTCAATTATCATCACGAGGCAGAGTGGACCCCGTTCCAGACCCACTACTTCTCAGAAAATCTGGTAGCGCCGGGAATCGAACCCGGACCTCTGGATCTATAGCCAGGAATTCTGACAACTAGACCACAGAGGCGGGGTAGATAGACACATATTCGCATAAATATATGGACGCAGAGACAGAGATATAGGTAGAAAGAGAAACACATATTGACAGATTCATATACGTATACAGATAAAGGCTTAGACCAGTGGTTCTCAACCGGTGTGAGGCAGCACAGTGGTACGTCATGAGCTTTAGCCAAGTGAACAGAGGGACTTTGAAAAGAATGATTATAAAAAAATATAATATGCATTTCCATAAACGTTTCAAATTTATATTTGTAACACAAATTGGCCATATTTCTGTTTCACAATAATTTTATATTTTAGCAATAAATGAAATTATTTAAAAGAAATAGGTGTACTTTTATCACAAATTCTATTTATCTGTTCTATTTTTAGTGCAATGAAAAAACTGAATTTCCCAAATGTGCTGGAGCACCCAAAATTTGCGAACCACTGACTGAGAGACACACAGGATGAATAGGTATGTATGTAGGGCATGGAGGGTAGTAGACACTTACACAGAGGCGAATGGGCTGACTGACCCCTTCTTTACATCAATCTCAAAGCGAACTTTTATTTAAATATTTATTNATATCCAGAGCCCCATCTGTAATACACACTTGTCAATTTTGTTCAGAAGTGTTAATTTAAGACTCACCCCCGAAACAGGACTGTCGTTTCTAATTGTAATAATGTCACATTTTCGGGTCCAAGTTACAGATAGAGCAACTTATTAAATTCCGAAGCTTCAGTGTTATCTCATTACGAAAGGAGCAGACATCCAGTAGCAGAGACATTCCAAGCCAACTGCTATATCGAGTCAGTCCTGCTGTAAAAATACCCACAAACTTATGCTCACCCCACCCCTCTTAAATAAGATACTCCACGGAACCCACTCATTAATCAGACCGCAATTCCGTCTCCAGATGCTTGCGTCTGTGTGCCTGGGCTGCCTAAGCTGCGACTATCACGGACGATAGGCAGGGCTAACAGATCGGTACTTCAACCCAACAGTAAGTACGTACATATAACCCGTCTTCGTCAGAATATTTCTCGGGTCCTTAGAATATCAGTGAGCGTATTGGTAGCAGAACCCAAAGGCCCAGCACTGCTAATACTATAATCAGCCAACGGACGCCATCCTGAGGCAGTTTCATCCATTCCCCATCATCACAGATCTCGGAATTCCAAAAATGTTCGTTAGCAAAAGTGAATATGAAAGACTTCCTGGTATCACCTGTGAAAGCTACAGACTCAGCCCATTGGGGCCTCCTACATCTTACTATCCTAACAACTGAAGAACGTACAAATCATGAAGCTTCACGTCTGACTGTTACCTCACTTCGTACTTCACGTCTTTCGTTCGGCACGTTGTTATCAAACATTTGTCTTACTGGTCTATGTTCCTCCCTCACATACAAAACAAACTCCGTGGTTTTTGTCCGCAAGCGAACTATACCGACCGAGCGACCGCCGCTTGTCGGCAAAGTTAGTGCCAACTTTAGCGGATAGAGGGTGTCGCGTGGTCAGCGCAACGGATCTCCACGGTCGTTAATTTCGGTTTTCTAGACCGGAGAAGGTATTTCCTTGCAATAGCTTCTCAATTATCCTCACGAGGCTGAGTGGACCCAGTTCCAGACCCAATACTTCTCAGAAAATCTGACAGCGCTGGGAATCGAACCCGGACCACTGGATCTGACCACTAGACCACAGAGGCGATCTGTTCCTCCCTCACACACAAATAAACTATTATGAATAGGCCTACAAGCCTATTGATTGTCAGCAAATTTAGAAAGCAGACGGGATATTCTCTGACAGCATAATTGTTTATTTTACACCGCTGTCAGCGGCCGTGGCCTAATACGGTATTACCCCGGCATTTTCCGGGAGGGACTGAAAAAAAAAAGAAGAAGAAAACTTGGTCATGACAGCCGGTGTCTCGGCCAGACTCGAAGAAAGCAATTCCCGAATACACACCTGGAGTTTTGTTGGTACGCCAACCTGTTCGGTTTAACTCAACAATAATAATAATAAACATTTCCAGAATTTGATCACGGAAGCCATTTAAATTGGTCTGTTTTCCCAAGGCATGTAAATTTCAAATTATTAAATTACGTGTCAGGCTACATACAGACTACTTATCTGACGACCGTTACCGATTTTGTTTTCATGTCAAGTTCATGCACTCATGTTTTATTTTACTTACATTTACACCGAAACATGGACCGATTTCTACATTCGTCTGGGGCATGCGGTAGCGTAGTTGGTTGAGGCACTATGCTACAAGCCGGAACGTCGCGGGTTCCAGTCCTCATGAGGTGGATGTTTTCAATTAACCTAATCCTTCCAGCCGCACTATGGTCCTGGGGTCGACTCAGCCTCTGACAGAAATGTGTACCAGGAAGATTCCTGGGGGGTAAATGGTGGCCAGCGTGTAAGGCTGACATTACCGTCATTTGTCAGCCGATTGTCTAGATAACGTGGGAGCCTCGACGTCTCACAACCCTATTGGCCTCCATGGCCTGTTACAGGGATAGTTTTACCTTTAACTTTCTTAAATTATAAGGGCAGGCAGGCCAACGATATTTGAGCTGCAGGTAACAAGCATTTCCGGGAAGTTATTTTTACCTTAATTGCGTCATTGACGTCATTTCTATTTGGGTGTTTGCCGAATGCCTTAAAGAGATTTATTACGAAAAGCTTCGTTTTGATTTAATTGTAAGTTTTGGTTTCGCGGCCGGCTCAGTGACTTCTTAGGACAAGGAAATGAGCTTTCGGGTAAGAGGCGAAAACCTTTTCGACTCGCTATTAGCTTCAAGGAAGGTCTATGCTCAGTTACAGTTTAGTTTAGAGAATGATCATCATTTACAACATAAGACGTTCTTCGTGTAAATATATAACAATAAATCGTGAGACAACTCAGCTTACACAGCCTGCGACGTGAGAAACCCGCAAAGAATGTCTATGCTGCCCAACTCTTATTGTATAAAATATTCTAATATAACCTCGAAAGCATTAAACGTATTAAAAACAGAAACCCTCGAACCCCGTAATTCCTATAGTGTCAAGCTGCTATTTTATGTTGTCAAGGCTATTCTACTTTCATCTTGAGTCAGTTGTACTCGGTACAAGTGGCTTGGCGGGAAATACGTTGCTCTTTGGCGGGAAATACCTTGCTCTGTGGAGCACGGGTATATGAAAGCCCCCTAATAACATCAAACGTAGAGAAATAAATCTGTCCAAACATTTATCGACCATGTAGTTCTGCAGTGACAACGTGACACCCTTTATCTGCTAAAGTTGGCACTAACTTCGGCGACAAGCGGCAGTCGCTTTGTCGGTATAGCTCGCTTGCGGACTGAAGCCACGGAGTTTGTTTTTGTCGTAGTTCTGATAAAATTCCAAAAGATGTCATATATGGCAGCTTTAGTAAAGGTGGAAAAATCTTCAACATTTGGCATTTATACGATTAACCAGAAATCCCACATTTTGTTTGCATATGCTCATGATATCAATGGTCGGTTCTAATAGCGACACAAATCACTTGAATTACACCTACCAAAGTTGGGCAGGACGCGTATCTTTTCACTGACATCGTTGAACACAACGTTATTAAAAATACAACTTGTACTGTTCCTGAACATGAAATCTCGTTCGGATCATCAGAAAGATCAAATAAGATCAGCCACGACACAGAATATGATTAGGCAGTTCAGTTGAACCAGTTGGGGGGGGGGGATGTCTCGGTAGAATGATGTGTTATTCCAATGAGGTTAGACGATCCAGTAAAGTACGATATTAGGCAATGGGACGGATGTGATATTCCAATGGGCCAAAATGACCCACGTGGGTCTAGCTGCCATGAAGAAAGGAAGACTTAAGGGCCCACATCCTTACAGCGTGTAAACATGAGACTTTACGTGACAAGTTTTGGCTCAAAACAACATCCAACATCTCATGTTTACTCAGCGAGAAAGAAATTACAGTAGTAACAGACTTCTGTACAACCCATAATTTTAAAAGAAGTCTCAGGGAGGAAAAGTTTTTTGGGACGACGGGGAGGGAGTGTTTTATACATTGTGGGCTTCCTGTCATTTCGGCGCTGTATCAGTCCATGCCCTAACCTGACAGGAAGCTTCATAACACTAAACATACCATCCGAACTGTTTGTTAAGTTCTAGTATAGATGTGTCAACGAGAACTGATTTCCCTTGTACATGTTCCGAACATTGGCTACTTTTAATTATGTCTTTGCGTCTAATTTAGACCTACCAAACGGTTAATTGGCACACTTGCCCCGTGGGCAAAGCAGCTGGAGTGTAAAACTAGCACTTTGTAGTTCAAAAAGTGTTGTTCACAAACTGTTAACACAAAAAACAACAAAACAAACAAACTTCGTTGCTTTAGTCCGCAAGAGAACTATACCGACAGAGCGGCCGCCGCTTGTCGACGAAGTTAGTGCCAACTTTTGTGGATAGAGGGTGTCGCGTGGTTAGCGCAACGAATCCCCACGGCCGTTAATTTCGGTTTTCTAGACTGGAGCCGCTATTTTTCCATTCAAGCAGCTCCTCAATTATCCTCACGAGTATGTGTGGATCCCGTTTCAGACCCACTACTACTCAGAAAATCTGGTAGCGCCGGGAACCCGGAACCTCTGCATCTGTAGCCAGGAACTCTGACCACTAGACCACAGAGGCGGTCAGCTGTTAACACANGAATATCTATTTGTATGAGGTCACAAACTGCGGGTAGCCCTGTGCCTAGTATAATCACGGTGTGTCATGTTGCTGGGTGACCACACAGGAGTGTGTTGGTGACCGCGAGACACACAGATGGCTCTCTCGCCACCACAGACCGGGCTTCTAAACCCGAATAATGCAAATGCGTCCAAATTTTAGTCATGTTTACACACAATATGATCTCGATAGGCGATATATTAATATATTGCAAATGCTACCACCTGAATACAGAAGCCGTTAAGGGTAATATTTACTTTATTTGTGGTTTATTTACAGGCTCTATCAGTAGCTCAGTGTCGAGTGATGGGAAGACTAGAGAATAATTAATTGGAAAGGCTGTGGAAGGAAGCTGTCCACCTAATTTGAGACCCAATCCCAGAATTTGCCTCGAGTGACTGATGAAAACCCATACAAAACCTCTCAGAAATGCCGACGCCCGGGCCGAGAAAGGAACCCGAGACCTCCTGAATATGATGCAAGAATGCTACTCTTTCTACCGCGGCATTGGACCAACAGGAAGGCCGGTCTACATTCGTAATACAGATATAATGAACAGGGAGGAGTGATTTAATGACTTCATTAAGATCCACAGCTTATTTTAATTAAGAAATGCACAGCGAAAGACGAACCACTTCATCAGCAGTCGATGTAACTTGACTAGGCCACCTTCTCTCTAATTCGTGGGATGGGATGGGTAAGCCGGCCACTCTTTGGTCGACAGACGACCATGGAGTATTCGGTGGGAAGAGAACGGGCAGAGGAAACCGAAGTACTCGGAACAAACCTGCCAAAATACCACTTTGTCTACCACAAATCCCACAAGACCTGGCCTGGAATCGAACCCGATCTGCCGAGATTGGAAGCCTGTAAATTAGCGCCTAAGCTATGTCACGCTAAACTTCCTTCCTCTGTGACCAATCATGTGCCGAGTTCTCCAACTTGAAGACCACGGATGTGATAGTAAGGTGTTACCTGATCAGGGTTAATGCACACCAAAGGTGGAATCATGAATAACACGAGAACACCGAAGAAACTCGGAGAGAAAAAAAAAGACCGCTCCAGTGCCACTTCGGCCGGTCGGGTGAATTGCTGCTGGCCTTCGAGAGCATAGTCATTCTTGGTTCCGGGGCCAGCGGGACCCACGGCCACGTTTCTCTGTCCAGTGTTCGTTCGTTCATCACGAATCTCATATATAGTCACCAGAATGAACAGGAAACAGGGATGCGAGAATCCAGCGTTGGCACTGCACGAGTCGATGTTTCCCCCTCTCCTACCCCTCCCACTTTGGAGCATTTTTCAGTTTCATGATCATTTTTACAGACGGTAGGACTCCTTGGACGGGTGTTCAGCTCGTCGCAAGGACATTACCTAAACACAGGATAAACGCATACAGACACCAACCATCCATGCTTTGTGTGAGATACGAACCCACGACCCCGGCTTCCGAGCGAGCGAAGACAGTACATGCCTTAGACCGCTCGACTACCGTGACCGGCCGAGTCGATGTAAAAAATAAAAAATGTTTGTTTCCGGGTTCCTGTGGCCGTATTTAGAGGTAATTTCCGTGCAGCTGATCTCACTATATGTACAATGACGCCAAACGCGGAACTGCTTCCAGTTAATCTCATTCATATCGACGGCAAAGGTCAAATCAAGCGGCGGTTTTTCAGGCTTCCCTTTGCTATGAATGTTAATAATGGAAGGCCTCTCCAAACATGAGTGGATGGTGTAGCTCCCTTGCATTTCTAAAGCATGACACTGCACAGAGTCATGACTTATTTCGAACTTCTCACAGCGGTGACTGGGGATACGCGGTAGCGTAGTTGGTTGAGACACTATGCTACAAGCTGGAAGGTGGCGGTTTCGATTCCCGATTAGGTCATTGGGTTTTTCAATTAACCTAATCCTCCCAGCCGCACTATGGCCCTGGGGTCGGCTCAGCCTCTAACAGAAATGAGTACCGGGAATGATCCTGGGGGTAAAGAGCGGCCGGCGCGTAAGGCTGACAACCTTACCGCCATCTGTGAGCCGACTGTCTAGACCAGCCGTGTCAAACATGCGGCCCCCATAGCCACAAAGTGCGGCCCCTCAACTTTTAGAGCTAATTGATATTAAAATCAATATTAAAATTTTAGTAGAAATATTTTTTGTAAAGACAATTTTCGAACAGACCAGAAGACAAGAAGTCTCACGCAGACATAAATTAGCAGGCTGCAGGAAATTCAATGTTTTCCTATTTCTAACATAATTTCTTGTGTAATCTCTCTTTTTACCTATTGAAAAGTTGTTTGATACTTGTCAAAAATGGCATTCTCTTGCTTCTTAAAACTGTAAGATATGTGACCTTAGGTAATTATATGGAAATTATTCCTAAATAGTACGTAGAATTAAATTTCCTTGTATCAAAATCTAATGTATATTTCTATTTTGAAGTGCGGCCCTGGACTATTATTTATAGGGCTGAGGTGGCCCTCGGTACAAGTTGAGTTTGACATGACTGGTCTAGACGGTGTGGGAGCCTCGACGTCTCACAACCCTATGGGTCTCCATGGCCTGTTACAGGGATAGCTTTACCTTTACCTTAGCAGTGATTATGAAGATTACTTATCTTGTCCGATGATACGGCATGCAGTTTGGTAGAGGTACCAAAGCGTCAGAGGAACCTGTCTACCAAAATACACGTCATCATATCCCTGAAAGCTGTACTTATTATCTTCCTTCATATTCTTAAATATGCAACACACAGATGGGTGTTTCAAATATAGGCTGTACGCCTTAGTGGGGTATCTTCGATATGAGCTTCATGCGGGGCCTACTGTGTGGACGATGTTGGACCGATATAGACTAAAATTAGATTTCTCAGACAGTTTGTAGTGTTTAGACCATGGGCGAAAAAAAAAATTCAGTACAACCGGTGATGCAGTCCCCAATGTTAATAACATGGTATTACTGTCACATATACGGGGCTGAGCGTGACTAATAAGTATGGGTTCTGGATTTGATGACGGGGTTTACTGGCACTTCTTTCCAATTACAACCAATTATTACAGTTAACAATCAAACTTGACCGCCGAGGCTTCCCTCTTCAATCTGCACCTCGTTCTGCGACTCCGTCTACTTCTGTACGACTGACTGACTCCTGCGAACCAATTAGTGTCCTTTTATAACCCGGTGGGTGAGCCAGGATAGCTCAGTCGGTATAGCGACTGGCTACGGGCTGGACGACCGAGGGGTCAGAGTACGAGTCCCGGTAGGGTTAGAATTTTCTCTTCTCCATATGGTCCAGACCGGCTCTGGAGCACAACCAGCCTCCTATCCCATGGGAATCTGTGGTTCTTTCCACGGGGGTAAGGCGGCAGGGGTATGAAGCTGACCACTCGCCTCCAACTTGTACCGAGGTCAAGAAAATGTGGATCCATATATCCACTCCCACATACGCCTTCATGGTGTAGTGCTTAATTAAGCATAGGGACTTTATTTTTTTTATAACCCGGTGAGGACAGCAAACAGAACACACACTTCAAAGGTTCATCTGTTGTAATCTGCATATCCGTTGCCATGGGAATGCGTGTTTACCAAACCGTTGTCCAGCAACGGCATATTCTGCGTTGTGTCGGAAACCATGTATTCATTCCCAAGTAACGGCTCGGTTTTCTTATTACCTGTAATGACTCGTTCGCTGCAATTGCTTTAGAGGGAACGTGATTTCTCGGCCGTTGCCTAACAACGAACGTCTGGCTCTGGCACCACTATTCCGGCTTTCAACCGTCACGTCACAGTACTGTCATTGCAAATACAAAATTAAGATCTTTTAAAAAATGCAAGTTTTGTTTGAAATATGCCGACAGACAAAAACTTCCATCTCTTGTATACTTTGCAAACAACATTAAAAATTGTGCAGGCCGTTTAGTGTATGTAGTAAACTAAGCATGTTGTTGTGTGTTGTTCAAAATCACGTCCATACCATTGTCCGTGCGATATGGAGTGCTACCCTCTGTTGGCAGCCACGCGAAACTGTACACGCGTAAGACAGTTTTTGTGATCCTCAAATAATGACCATTATGACAATGTAATTGGCATGGCTATTCCAGCTGCCTTTCTTTGCTAATCGGATTTCGAAGATGGAACGAAGTCTGTTCCTGAACAAAATTGTCCCAAACACCATGATTGTCCAAAATGGTACGCTTATGCCACTGTCAAAAGGCAAATCTACAGCATGTGCAACTAAGATTAGGATACTATTTATACATGCCTGGATTCTTTTCATCATAATTCTTATAATTTTTTTAGTTTTTATTATGTAATTCTTCTTCTCGTCCTTACAGGTTAGGCATCTTACCGACTGCAGTACTTTCGAAATAAATTTTCCAAGGTCTCGTTGGTAAAATAGGTAAAGTTGTCCCTGTGCTACATTTTCTTGACCTCGGCACTACTTGGAGGTAAGCGGTCAGCTCCACGGCCCAGCCGCTTCACCCCCGGAGAAAGATCCCCTGTACCCATTCAATACGTGGTTGGGTGAGGCCCAGAGCCAGTCTGAACGACGCGAAGAAGAGAAAATTCTTTACCCTACCAGGACTCGAACTCCGACTCCTTGGTCGTCCAGCCCGTAGCAGTCGTTATACCGACTTCGCTGTCCCTATACCGACTTCGCTGTCCCGGCTCCTAAGGTTTCCTCTTTCTTTGCCTAATTCTTCAGCCCATTTCAATGTGCACGGCATTTCCTCCGAAGAGACAAAATCACTTCAGCACAATGCATACCTTAAGTCCCTCTCGTAGCTGTTTCAATCTGATCGTTTCTGTTGCTTCACTTCTCTTATAAATGTCAACCAATAGTTCTGTGTACGGTGGCTCAGTCGGTAGAGTGACGGAGTATGGGCTGGGCGGTCGGGGTTGGATTCTCGACAGGAGCAGCGTCCAAACCGGCTTTAGAGCCCACCCAGCCTCCTATCCAATGGGTACTGAGGGCACTTTCGCCGCGGTAAATTGGCCGGGGAGTGAAGCTGAACACTCACGTCCGCCTAGTGCCGAGGCCAAGAACGATGCAACTATACCTCCACTCCCCTATACGTCTTCATGGCACGGTGCTTAATTGCATGTAATAAAACACAGGGACAACTTTACCTTTTACCTTTAAGAAAATGTGTCCTAGACAATATTTTACAAATCGTGTGTAGGTTTCTCGAAGTCTGGGTTTAACGCATTTACTAAAATTACCCAAATCTATCGTTGAAGACCCCTATGGCCCATCCTGCTAATACTAAAGCACGCAATTGGCCACAAATTTGGCTAATTCCATCCAACTCCCACACTCACAAACTCCTTCCACACAACATTTAATGCAAGTAAAATAAAGGTAAAGCTGTCCCTGTAACAGGCCTTGAAGGCCCATAGGGTTGTGAGACGTCGAGGCTCTCACACTTTGTAGACAATCGGCTCACAGATGGCGGTAAGGTTGTCAGCCTTATGCGCCGGCCGCTCTTTACCCCAGGAAGATTCCTGCTACTCATTTCTGTTCATAGTGCGGCTGGAAGGATTAGGTCAATTAAAAAAACTCAATGATCTCATCGGGACTCTAACCCGCGACCTTTCGCCTTGTAGAGTAGTGCCTTAACTAACTACGCTACCGCGTGCCCCCATTTAATTCTAGTACGTCTTCAATTTTAGTTTCAGGACTTCTGACACTTATCACGGGTTGTGTCTCTGATATTCCATCCCTAGATAGCTATGTTCTGTAGTTGAGGGATCTCTGATACTGCCTGTGATTGGGCAGTTAAGTAGTGCCTATATGGCAAAGCCGCACCTTCTGTCGAATCTCACACACACACACACACACACCATATGCGGCTGCTAATTTATGTGAGTGGTATAAGCCGGGGAGGGGGAGGGTTCACGGGTAATGTCGAAGTGGGTGTTTCCTGAATTGAGCAATACCGCAGGATGGAATCGAACCAGAGCCTCATAACTAGAAACCGTGAAGTTATTTGTTCCATTCTTGTTGCCGTTTTACAAGCCAATTTAGTAAGAAACGTATTTGAAATAGATTTCGTTATGCCAGTACCAGGAATGGTAATACTGGTACAATGTAAATTTTTCTTCTTATTGGTTTACACGATTCATTCGAAAGCGTTTAGCGTACGTTGTCTATGACTGTACCTACCGAGGCAGGCCTTAAAATTAACGTCATTCCTAATTTTCGACTTGTGAGTTCCTATGAGTTCAGGACTGGGTTGTCTCGTTCATTCGTCTGCATATTCTACCATGACCGATCACAGTGGACGCGCGGTCTATGGCATGAACTGTCTTCACTAGCTCGAACACTGGGATCATAGGTTCGAATCCCGCTCAAGGCATGCATGTCTGTGTGCGTTCATTCCGTGTGTAAGTAGGGGCCTTGCCACGGGCTGATCCCCCGTTCAAGAAGTCATATCGGCTGGGTATGGGATTAAGAAACTGAAAAATCAGCGAAGGTCAAACAAAGGGCTGTAGAGCCATAGATAGATCTTGAGAACTAATGAAGATTTCCGCGGAATTTGGTACTTAGCAACAACATAAAATCTGTCAGACACGTCTAATTTAGGTCAAATACAGCCCACAACTTTAAATGAAGCGCAGACAGAGGCTTCACACGGCTCGTCCCACACAAAACTGACACCCGACTTATAATAGAGAGAATATTACACTAAACAATGTTCAACTGAAACACTTTTCTACATGATGTGGGCCTATATTTAATAAAATCAATATAAAGTAGTCCCTGTACTTAGTCAATTAAGCACCACGCCACGACAACGCCTGGGGGAGTGGAGATATAGCTCCATCGTTCTTGATCTAGGAACTAGATGGAGGTGACTGGTTAGCTTTACGCCCTAGCCTCTTTATCCGCGAGGAAGGAGCCACCGGCACCCATTGGAGATGAGGATGGGTGGGCTCCAGAGCTGGACTGAACGCTATGAATAAGAGAAAAATCAGAAAAATTATTTCTGGTTCCAAATGTAGTGTGATTGATAATTGAGGAGATATTTCAAGGAAATAGTGGCTCCGGTCTAGAAAACAGATTAACGGCCGTTGGGATCCGTTGCGTTGACCACGCGACACCCTCTATCCGCTAAAGTTGGCACTAACGTCGCCGACAAGCTGCGGTTGTTCAGTCGGTATAGATCGCTTGCGGACTTACAGGCAACGGAGTTTAATGTAGTGTGATTAGATTTGCAATATTAGATCTGTATCGGCGGTAAATGAACATCAAGACGAAGAAATAAAGAACAAATTTATAAAACAGACATACTTCAGTTGTGCGTGTGTTTTCATTCCTGCCATTTTCTGGAAGGTAGATGAGATATTCTGCACTCAATGGAAGCGTGTATCTGAGCATGTTTGCCAAAATTCTGGTTAATATTTCCCACCCCTAAGTGCACTGAATGTCTGCTGAAGCAAATGTCATAACAAATCTTCTTTGGATTGGTAAATCCAAGAACACGGATCGCATTTCAGAACTGCGCTGTATCCTTGTTCGACAAGATGAGGCGCCTGCAAGAATTTTAAACCGACAGGGCAAGACGGTAATAATCCCATCCGGGCATCTATCCATCATCTGCTCATTCGCATTGTCAACTAGAGGACAGGCTAAGCCACTTCCTCCAGTTCACAGGCCATTACTCACCGCTGAGGGATAAACGGACACCAGGGGTGGAATGGTTACTGCATGGTGATACAAGTGGTGTCTTCAGGTAAAAGCAGGGTAGCTCCCGCGCACCACATGACAGCATATATCGAAACGCTTGCTAAGACTCGATATTAGATGGAAGTCAGAGACACGTTACACGACGAAGCTTAAACCTAAGATAAAACTAGAAGTACATCAGCCCTTTTTGTACATGAACGTGAAGCTCTAAGGGAAAGGCACTGAAGATAATATTCAGACTCACGAGAGACGTGAAGTACCAGAAATACTAAGGGCAGCCGCACATCAACTGCGTCAAGACATGCATCAAGACATGAGACAAAAGACGCAGCCTTGCTCATTTGTGATTGGTCAGCATGAAGCTGACATCAACGTCATGACTCAGACCGGTGCCCGGCGGTTTTCATAATCTCATTCGTTTCAACTATGCTTCTTAGTTAGTTAGTTATTTAGAGAGGGTGGGTTTCCCCATGCACCGCGACCAGTTTGATCTATTGTGCTTCCCTCTATGATATTCTACCAGTCTCTATACCCTACCGATAAATGGTGCGTACGATCAGTCCCGCCGAGCAAGCGAGTTCGGCCACTTGCTTAGCGGTGCCTATAATGCTTCCCCCATCTATCAGAGGCCTTAGAGACTATTGTTGGGCGGGAAACGTCCTGGAATTTGGCTCAGTGATCCACTTTGGGGACATGAGGTTCTTTTACGTGCCGTAAAGTTACGACACGGGACACACAGCTTAAAGTCCCTCCCGGAGGACTTGTTCCCTGAAATTTTCCACCCTTAAAAATTCGACGACCTCCGCCGGGTATTTGAAACCGCGTACCACAAGTCATGAGGTCGGAACGTTACCTCTAGACTACGAAGGCCGCTAACTGTGCTCCTTTCTTTGAGTCATGTCGCAGACATCGTGTCTTAACTCTTACATGTCTTGACGCATGCCGGTGTGCGGCCTACCTAACAAACTGCGTAATGAGGATCTCTGTAAACTGTGCTCTTCACCTAATATTACGTAAAACGAGGTAAAGGCAAAGTTATCCCTGGTCTTAATTAAGTACCACGCCGTCAAGATGCACTACCTCGGCAGTAGATGAAGGTAACTGGTCAGCTTCAAGCCCCTGCCGCTATTACCCTCCTGGAAACAGGCCCCTTCCCCCGTACCCATTGTATAGGAGGATAGGTGGGCCTCACAGCCAATATGGACGTTAGGGAGAAAATAAACATCTCTTACCCCTGCTGGGAATCGAACCCCAATTCCTCGATAGCTCATCCCGGAGCCTAATCACTATGCCGACTGAGATATCAAGACTCCCCTTACGTAAACCACGACGCTGAAACTGTTGGAACATGTAGCGCATATAGGGGGGAATGTTAAGTTCCTACATACATTTGCTGAAATACTGAAAGGGATTAGAGCTTTCTGGAAATATAAGCGTAAAGGGCGCAATAATATTAAAATGTAGGCCTACAGTAGCGAAAATGCGGTGAGAGTGTAAACTGGATCCAGTTGGTTCACGACATGGAGCAGTAGCCAGTTGTTCTGAAAGCGATAATGCAATATTTGTTTCACAGGAACAAAAAATTTCTTGGCCAGCTAAACAAACATCAATTTTTAGGGGAAGAGCCTGTACCACAGTCAGTTCACCACTGCGCAGTGCTCACATGTGGCAGAACAAGCAGGGATCCAGTGCACGGCGCCTCCACGCCCCTTCAGGGAACCCGATGCTTGGATTCGCGCGGCAGCTATGTGTGTCAAGAGATGACTTCCTTCAAGAACCACTTCGACTCATGACTTCCGGGTTTCCCACCCAACCTATTAGCAACCAAAACTATCGGAAAAACAATTCTATGTACATGTCTGGACCTGAAAACGAATATCTGTACCGGGGGGCAAGGAAGTATTTACTCATATATGGTCAACATAATTCTGTGCAAAATCGTTAGCTAGAATAAGCTAAGACATGCTTTGAACACTGCTCATATACTTGGGAACGGCAGTCACGAATGATGGAATTCAGAGCCGGTGAAATTCAATAAATGTCTGCTCTATAACTGGACACAAAGTCTTCAGGCTTCCCGCGTCTCATATGAATATT
The DNA here is from genome assembly GCF_002891405.2 of Cryptotermes secundus. Taxonomy (NCBI): domain Eukaryota; kingdom Metazoa; phylum Arthropoda; class Insecta; order Blattodea; family Kalotermitidae; genus Cryptotermes; species Cryptotermes secundus. The sequence goes on along the minus strand of NW_019737088.1, from coordinate 1,045,695 downwards.
TGAACCACCGATCCAAGTGTTCGAAATGTCCAAGACCAATAGTACTGTGACATGATTAAATGGTTCGTTGTGAGGCAACGGCTGGGTAAACATATTAACAATATCCGGAAACCAAGAATCACAGTAGGCCTGACGCTGGTGGTTTCAAGGCTCCCAGAGCCGTCGGACAGTAAAATATGGTCATGAATCCCGTGGGACTCGGAACCGCAGCCATTTAGCAGTCAGTCGCCAGCCAGCGAGGACAGAAGCCGCTGAGCATGGAAACAGTAAAGGAAATCGGCACTGTCGAAAGCCGCTATCAAGCAACGTGTACGTGAAGACAGAAACATGTTGAAACTTTCTTCTTTTTACGTGACAGGAGGTTGGAGGAAACTGCATAAGCTTCATAACTTGTACTCTTCTCCAGGTATAACTTGAATGATCAAGTCGAGGAGGATGAGGTGGGCAGGGCATGTAGCACAAATATGGAAGAAAAGGAATGCATATAAGATATTGGTGGGAAAGCCAGAAGGAAAGAGACAACTGGGAAGACCAAGACGTAAGTGGGTAGACAGTATTAAAATGGATCTTACAGAGATATGATGGGATGGTATGGATTGGATTGATATGGCTCACAATAGGGACCAGTGGAAGTAAGAAGAACACGCCAATGAACTTTCGGGTTCCATAAAATGCTGGGAAGTTCTTGAGTAGCCGCACAATTGGCGGCTTCTCAAGAAGGGCTCAGCTCCATGAGTGAGTGAGTGACCAGATATGAAGCCATCTGGTTACGTATTTTGGAATCAGCCGTGATTCCTCCGTTTCGCCTGTAAAAGACGGCCGATGATACCGTTAGGGTTGTAACTGAAAGTAAGATTGCTAACTTCCAGAATCTCACGCCACGTAGTTTGACAGTGGGAGCTGCCTAAGGAAATACATGTAATCACATTCCAGAACATGGCCATATTAATACTTAATCCCGTGAGAGCAGCAAATTTTGATAACCGGTAATTGAAATGTTTCAAGGTCTAAAACTTCTTTGAATTATCTGAAGAGAAATGAATGGGTTTCATCTCAATAAACTCTGAAGGGAGGTTATGGGTTCACTCCAGTAAACATGTGTGGGAAATTTGTGTATTCACTCCATTTAAATATATTGGGGGGGGGGGGNGGGGGGGGGGGTGTAAATTCCTATGGACTCATTTCATTGAAAGAATACTGCAGATATTTATGTGTTGGGCTTGAGAACTGACTCCAGTTGAACAGATATCTGGGAGATGTTTCTGGGTTCAACCTTCCTGAAAACCAAATATCTTGGGCAAGTTTATAGGCTCGGAAACGACTGAAATGCCTGGGGGAAGTGTCCAACCACATCTGCGAGAAGAACAAGGAGCCCCAGCAGAACTCAAAGGGCCTACTTTCCTGCTGTCTACATTTCTAGTTCTATAAATCTATTACTGTTAGTTTCGCCTTTTTATTTCTTTTCTGTTAACACATTACTTAAGTATACATTCTGTTTGCAGTAAATTCACCGAAACTGACCCCAAATTTTAGCTGGGGTGCCATTTTCGTACTTGCTAAATTATAAACAATACTCTACATATGAGTGGCTACGGGCTAGACGACCAAGGGGTCGGAGTTCGAGACCCTCTGGGGTCAAGTGGACTCAGTCTTACCCTATGATAATA
>NW_019737088.1:1012921-1043913 GCF_002891405.2 Cryptotermes secundus | reverse complement strand
ATAATAATAATAATAATAATAATAATAATAATAATAGAGTTAAGTAGGGTGAAAAGAATGGATTTGTGCCGGCATAACCAAAATGTTTGCTCTCGGCATAATTAATTTAAGTTAAATTATGGAAAAAGTGAAGTTATTTATTAAATTGCCAGACATCCAGCGGCAATAAAATCAGGATGCTCTGTTGGCCTATTCGGCTCTGGAGAAGGTAACCAGATAGACCAATACTACTTTGTGTGCCAACTGTGTTTTGACCAGTTACCTGATTTCAAGGGTTTACAAGACGCTTTGTCAGCACGACTATTGCAAGCATTCCCACAATTCAAAATGAAAAGTATTTTGCAGTTTCACTTTGAAGAAAGGTTGACTAAGGGGCCAATTTGAATGCAATATACAACGAAATGGTGATAAAACTCATTCTTGCATAAAAACGGCAGTATGGTGGCAGGTATTTCAAATTGGGATCTCAACTTTAATCATCCACATAAAATCTAACGTCTGACTATGTTATGAAAGGGCACGCCGACTGCCGAAATGACTCTCAAAATGATCATAATCTTGAACTAATGGAAGGCAAACAACATAAAGTTACGTAGCGTCCAGAAAACGCGAGATTAACACGAGAGTAACAGCCAACCCAAAATAAGTTTAAGTTCAATATTATTTTCATGTATAGGCTGTGATTTTATACTGACCTCCGGGAGCCGGGATAGCGCAGTCGGTTAGCGACTGGATACGGGCTGAGAGACCGAGGGGTTAGAGTTCGAGTCGCGGTAGGATCAAGAATTTTCTCCTCTCCATGTCGTCCAGACCGGCTCTGGGGTCCACAAAGCCTCCTATCCAATGGGTACAGGGATCTCTTTCCACGTGGGTAAAGCGGCCGGGGCGTGAAGTTGACCACTCACCTCCAACTAGTTCCGAGGTAAAGAAAATGTGGATCTATACATCTACTCCCTCACACACCTTCATGACGTAATGCTTAATTAGTTCAGCACAGGGACAACTTTACCTTCTTAATTTACCTCTGGGTTGTGCATGGAAATTGGAGAGATTATTTCCAGAAGTAGCGTGGCAGTGGTTACAGCTGCACTGTCAGAGGAAGAGAGCGTAATGCTTTTGTTCGACTAACGCACATACACCTGGCCGTCTTTATCTCGGTTAATGGACTTGGACTAGGCCCACCGCGCATTCCGCTACGAATGGCCAGGTCTCATAACGTGGGCAGTATTTATACTGGGGAGGAACATAAGCAGTTCTCCAAGTGTAACATCTGCAATTCTGAATACCTCTTCAGTCTTGACGTGTGGGTACGTTTACTGCGGGTTGCGAAGCTAATCATACTACTCAAGTCACATTTCATAGTAAAATTAATTATCGGCGTTCTTCATCAGATACACACACGACACCAAGATTTTTAAATGAAGACTACAGCTTTTAATGAAAGCACTATACTTTATATCATGCACTGATCTTTTGTGGGGCACATGGTAGTGTAGTTGGTTGAGGCACCAGGCTACAAGACGGAAAGTCGCGGGTTCGAGTCCCGATGAGGTGGATTTTATTCCATTGACCTATTTCTTCCAGACGCATTATGGTCCTGTGGATCTTCCTCGGGGGTAAAGGGTGGCCGACGCGTAAGGCTGACAACCTTACCGCCATCTGTGAGCCGATTGTCTAGAGAAAATGTGGGAGCCTCGACGTCTCACAAACCTATGGGCCTCCACGGCCTGTTACAGGGATAGTTTTACGATTTTTTTTTACTGATCTTGTGTCCGATGACCGTTGCTGAGAAAGAAATTATCAAGACTGGCTTGAGCTCCACGCAAAGCAGGATTTATATTGGACAGCCAAGAGCAAATTCCCCCAACATCTTGTACTGCGGACTCAGGATACAAATTGTAACGAATACCTGTTGTTTGACGACGAGGAAGCATTTCGCACTTCTGTAGCAGAGTTTGGAACGAGACTCGAAGTGCCTTGCCAGCTCCCGGCAGATGACATGGCGTAGGAAAGTGAGCAGTTTTCTGGCAGGTTTCACATGCATTTCTGTCTGGTTACGACACAGGTCAAGTTTTCCTCTATAATGAGCCAGGGATTTACGAAGCTCTGGAATGTGACTCCAACTAACGACTGGCATATGCTACGCTCTGCCTAGTACACACAGCACATGCTACAACGGGACTTACCATCCCGACACACTCAAATCTACAAAAACACGATAGAAGCCTTCATTATTTTAGTAATATAAACATAAATATGTGATATTTTGTGTAGAGAAAACAAAATTCTTTATTTAACAGCTGGCCTATAAACATGACGAAACTGACGTCTTAATAAATTATAAAATAAACTAATTGTAAGCCTCTTTGTGAGGTTTCCACGCAGGAAATGATATCACGGTACAAACATACAAAAGGAATAGATAGAACTGGACATGTGGAGAGTTAATATATCAGAAAGGAATGCAGTCAACTAAAGAATGATATTGGAGTAGCAAACTAGGAGTACTGTAAGATTATGGCCACCAGTATCTCCGGACTTCAGCACACGTTTTTCTTTCCATGAAATACATACAAAAGTATGCATTCAAATTACCCTCATGCAGTGGAAGTAACGAACGCCAGAATTCTTCGGAAAGCCACTGAATATAACAGCAGACAATGAAATGAGTTAACCAGGCCTAAACACAATTCATTACGTATGCTCAGGTGAAGTCGTACAAACAAACATACGCGAGGGCCTACAGCGAGTTTTGTAACTTTACATTTGTGAAGAAAGTCGTCTTCTGGGATGTCGCGCCGTGTAGAAATTGTGTTAACCGACGTTTCGGAGGAACGTAACCCCTCCATCTTCAGCGTAGAAGACAAGAAGAAACAGACTGTTGCACCTGCTCTAGTTGGTTTCCTCGAGGATTTCTTGTTCTTGTTCCTCCGAAACGTCGGTTAACACAATATCTACACGGCGCCACATTCCCAGAAGACTGCTTTCTTCATAGTTACCGCCGTGAAAACCTCAAATCTTTTATAATTGTGGTTTATATAAAGATGTTTCCAGTAGATAAGAGAATACAGCACTGAACGATGGGTTGATGACTTAGAAAAGATGTGGAAGAACTCGTTCGTGGCCTAATTTCGGAAAAGTCTGCTACACCCATATTTGCGTGGCGGGAAGGATGAACACCATGGAAAACATGTCAGGACAACGCATCTCCACGACGAGATTTGAACCTGGGACCTCAAAACACGACACAGGGGTACTACTCACTACATAGGATATTCCGTTTAATTTGATACCAAATATACATGTTCTAATGGTGTGTCTTTCCTTTTGAACATTATGTATTATATAATTAGCATTAAATGACTATTTATATGTACCGTTTATTAACCCGGAAGAACTGACAGCCAACAAAACAATTAGTTTTTTCAATGGCTCTACAGTTCTTTGTTGGGCCCTGGCTTCTTATTCAGATCCGTAATCATTTTTCAGAGACGGTAGGACACCCTGGACGAATGTTCAGCCCGTCGCAAGGCCGCTACCTACACACAGAACAACACGAACACAGAATAAACACACAAAAAACATCCATGCTTTAAGTGGGATTCGGCCGCGCCATAGCTCAAGCGGTTAGACGCTGGCTTCCCACCGCGGCGGCCCGGGTTCGATCCCTGGTCAAGTGGGATTTGTGGTGGACAAAGTGGCGATGGGACAGGTTTTCTCCGAGTACTTCGGTTTCCCCTGCCAATCTTCATTTCACCAACTGCTCTACAATCACCCTCACCTATCGTCTGGGGCTGGTACAATCGGCCAGAAGTGGCCGCAGTACAAGGGACTTGGTCCCACCCCACTAGCAATAAAAAAAAAGTGGGATTCTGAAGCACGATCCCAGCGTCCGAGCGAGCGAAGACAGTTCATGCCTTAGACCACGCGGCGACTGTGACTGCCACATTAAGAGATCTGGATGGGAGGGCTTGAACCAAATTCTTACAATTCTTAAGACAGAAGAGAAACGAAGGGAAAATAATAACACAATGTTTGCACCACCGTCTAGAGGAACAGAGTATGGTGAATGACTTGATAAAACATCTCATGGACAAGAATAAGTACAATATTTTCCTTCGTATCCTGTTGTGTGCATCACTAGCATGTGGTCCTACTGGCATGATCAGTAGCAACGGTTCCGTTGCGCAGCAGTGACACATATCTAAACGACCGAAACACGTAGCGTAGTAACATTTCAATAAACATCAATTACTGAAAACAAAAAGTTGTGATTGACGGATATACCATATACTATAGGTACAATAAATACATGAGGAGCTATTTCAAGGAAACTGCGGCTCCGGCCTAGAAACCCGAGATTAACGGCCGTGGGATTCGTTGCGCTGACCACGCTACACCCTCTATCCGCTAAAGTTGGCACTAACTTCGCCGACAAGCGGCGGTCGCTCGGTCGGTATAGTTCTCTTGCGGACTAAATCCAAAGAGTTTGTTTCTTGATAGGTACAATAACTGTGCAATGGTGATGACTGTACTCCACAGTAGCGTAGAAAGCCACTGACGAGACTGACTCTCTGGCACCAGGATGTTCAACACCTGCAACATGAGACATGTTCTTGAGCCGGTTCTATCCATCTCCTAGTCTCACTGCCTACTTACCCAGCAACCACCTCAATTCTGTCCTCCCATAATGACCCCGATTTTGCAAGTCACTCTCCAACAGCACCACGTGCTCTGTCAACTGTACTCTCCTAGCTTAATTGCGGGTAAAAGGTAAGTTAAGTTGTCCCTGGGCTTAATTAGTGACATGTGAGGCAGTGGAGGCATAATTTTGCATTTCTTGACCTCAGCAATAGATGTAGGTGAGTGGTCAGCTTCTTGCCCCTGCAGCTTTACCCCCGTGTAAAGAGCCCCCGGTACCCATTAGATACGAGGCTGGGTGAACCCCAGAATCGGTCTGGACGCTGTGAAGAAGAGAAAAATCATAGCACTGTCAGGAATCGAACCCAGACCGACAGCCTGAACGAATGAATCTAAGTAAACAGAACTTTCATACCTATACTTCGATGTATTCTTCATAACGTATAGGCCTATGCATTTGAATCATACAGAAAGCAAAAGGGACGTTAGTACTTCGTTAACTAACTGCACGAACTTGTGGTTTTTCTTTTGTAAAGAGACAGTCACATCGTCGTTGCCCGGAACCATATCCAGGCCGTTCAGTTCGCACTCCCTTAAGAACGATTTTTTGCCCAGTTTCGTTATTTTCAAAAAATAAAATTAGGGTTCCTATTCACTTTTTGAATTCCTGAACCAGTCTTTATGAAACTTGGTTGGCACATCATTGCACCTGAGCTCATCTCAAAGCGTACTTCACACACCCTGTGTCTGTATGTGTATCACTCTATCGTTGCTAGGAAACGGTTCGGTAAACATGTTTCAGCGGCAAAGAGCACACGCAAAAATAAAAGAACTGTTAGACGCGTAATTTTCTATTCAGTCCGTGTCTTATCAAAGGAGAGCATGTGTATCCCCTTTCGTTGTTAGGGAACATCTCGGTGAAAACGTTTCCAAGGTAACGAAGAATTGTTGAAGGCGTCGTTTTCTATGCGGTCCGTGTCGTGCCAAAGGAAAGTAGCGATCAGTTCTTCCCAGAACTCCCTGTTATCACTTTTATGCTTAATTTAAATAGCTTTTCTTTCAAAGAGCTCATGGGACCTCCTGGTTGACCTGAGAGAATATACAAGGAGGACGTTAAAAGGCATCTTAAGAACGCGGGGTGCGAACTGGATCAGGGTAAGTTAAAATAAAATACTTTATTAACATAGTAATGAACCTCTGGGTTCCACAGAAGGAGGGAATACCAAATTTTAAGGAATACCCTGCACACTGAAGTTGGCTGAACCTCACAGCACGAGATGAGGGTCCACAAGGCGCCCTATTTGCTACCTGTCCGTCAATCTCAGACGGCACACAACATGCCACTGGAATGTACCCACATACCTGGTGGCGCCACCAAGCCCAATTACCCCGCTCTTACCTCCCGCAGAGAATTATCTCGCAACTGCAGCGTCATTACCCATGCCTGAAGAAAATCACTGTAGAGCTTCAAAGAAAATGTGTTCTTCTACACCACTGACTCATAACATTTTCTAAGCAGTAACAGACTAAAATATATATTTCAGTACTTACTAACTACAGCCGGTCACGGTAGCCGAGCGGTCTAAGGCATATACTGTCTTCGCTCGCTTGGAAACCGGGATCGTGGGTTCGAATCCCACTCAGGGCACGGATGTTTAGTTTGTGTGTGCGTTTTTCTGTGTTTGTGTACAGGTAGAGGCCTTGCGACGAGCTGATCACCCGCCCAAGGAGTCCTACCGAATGCGTAAGATCTAGAAAAACCGAAGTGAACGGAGAAGTTCATGGAGGTAGGCCTAGGCCCACTGGGGCTGTAGTGCCAAGGTGAAAAAAAAACTTACTAACTACAGTATGTAGGCCGCGCCATAGCTCAAGCGGTTAGTCGCTGGCTTTCCACTGCGGCGGGCCGGGTTCGATCCCCGTTCTGTCAAGTGGCATTTGTGGTGGAAAAAGTGGCGCTGGAGCAAGTTTTCTCCGAGTACTTCGGTTTCCCCTGCCAATCTCCATTCCACCAATTGCTCCACAATCACCCTCACATATCATCTGGGACTGGTACAATAGGCCAGAAGTGGCCGCAGTACAAGGGACTTAGTCCCACCCCACTAGCATTAAAAAAGAACTACAGTATGTATTAACACAGGCGTGCCAACTTTAGCGGGTAGGGTGTGTCGCATGGTCAGCGCAACGGATCCCCACGGCCGTTAATCTTAGATTTCTACACCGAATCCGCTATTTCCTTGAATAGCTCCTCAATTATCCTCATGAGGCTGAGTGGACCCCGTTCCAGACCCATCACTTCTCAGATAATCTGGTATCACTGGGAATCGAACCCGGACCTATGGATCTGAAGCCAGGAACTCTGATCACTAGACCACAGAGCCGGTCTACCACCGTACATCTGAGTACAATATTTTTTATTGTGCTGTCTGATGAGCAGCCCATCGCTTATAACCTGTGTCGCTTAACCGACAACAGGGGACAAACATAATAATTATCCAGCCAATCGCTCACCCGAAATATATACCCATCCTGGATAGCCGGGTTCGGAGTCTCGTGAGGGGCTGGGGCATGGGCAGGGTTCTCTCTCCGACACCGCCGTGTCGGCCCATCACAATGGTATGCTATTATGGACCAGCAAGCACCATCAACTTGGTTTGAGACAGCGTGTACCCAAGATCCAGGGTGGCGCCGAGGTGTAGGTTTAGGACAGTGTTCTGCCGGTGTCCTCACAATGGCTATCTGATGGAATGGCCCCTCGTCGCCGCCAGTAACGTTTCATTTCAGGTCTCTTGCCTGTCGCCTTGTAGCTTATAAACCTATCGCCTGCATGCATCGAATAACTGTCTCACTGTAAACGTGCAATTTCTAGCCAACCTTTCCAACGTTGCCTTTTCGGACAGGACATTTCCTCCAAAAGAATCTTCAATTTGCAACCTGGAGACTTTCATTTAAACGTTACGGTGAGTAAATAAACAGAAAGACAGGGAGATCGCGTAGACTTAGAGCTGAATTACATATTGTCTCGCATCAGTGACTGAAGACGGGGTTCAGATTGGTAATTGAATTTATTGCATACTTACAGGACGTAAGTACAAATTATTATAACACTGTTAGTAATTTTAACACTACAACGCACTCCATGTTTCACTAGTCTTCACGGATTTATAACACAGGCACTACAAAAAGTCTCCCTATATCACACACCCCCAATAACACTGCACTATAGCACACATAAAATCTTCAAGTCTTCAGTGCGACCTCTTGTACTCTTCTACGCTTATACTTCCAAATCGCTTGGAACTTACAGCTCACGGCTCTCGTTATATATAGCCGCGGAACGGACATGAACCTACAGTAAACACATATCACGTAATCGCTATCCAGCCAGTCTATTGGCGCGTCGCTCGGATATACAGAAAACACTGCTTCCTCTACTGTTTCGTGTTGGACCGTATTCATAGAGCTCTTGCCTGGCAACGCGTTGATCAAATCCGTTACAATAAATAAAAAATAATACAAATTAAGAAGACATAAAAGTAATACACGGTCACAATATAAGATAATTAATTTTGTATGTGTAAATCTCAAAATAATGTATAACATCTTTCATCAGACTGCAAATAGCATTCCTCTTCCAAAACCTGATCTTTGGTACATCACTGATCCTGCTTCATGAAAATTTCAGTTAAGTATCTACGGTTCTACAGCCCTTGTGGACCTTGACCGCTTTTAATTTTCTTAATCCTATACACAGTCGGTAGGACTCCTTGAACGGGGCATCAGCCCGCCACAAGGCCGTTGCAGAATAAACGCACAGACATTCGTGCCTAAAGTGGGATTCGAAACCACGACGCCAGTGTTCAAGAGGGCGAAGACAGGGCATACCTTCGACTGCGCGGCCACTGTGATCTGCATTACCAAATCTTACGACAAATAATTCATTACAAAGCAACTAGGTCCAGATATGAGCAATATACTCAGATGGGCTGTTTCATGCAGGAGAAATCACAGAATGAAATCAGGCAAACGTCGGCGACCCTTGGAATCGAAAAATGCTCTGTCTGACGCTTTTCACAACAGGATTGAGAAACCGAAAAAATCTATAAAAAAATCCAAATTAAAGACACATGATCGGCCACTAACTTCATGCATCGCATCCTAACTCTAACGGAACCCTTACCGAACTAACCAATTAGAACGCAACATACTCACAGATGGAGTAAAATCATGGAGCCTGAAAGTGCAGGCGGGGGTGGGGGCAATCGACGAATTAGAACATCGGGACAGAGACGTCTTAACCGACTCCGAAGCTCGGAAATCGAGGAACTGAAGAGAGAAACCGATCGAAACAGAACTAAAGAGTTTTATCTTCTGGGACACAGCGCTGTGTTGTCCGCTTCAAGTCAACAGACGTTCCAGAGAAACATGCCGCTTTCTGCCTGCTTCTCGCTGGTTTCTTGCTTGGCTTATTACACAGATCACACTTCAAGTTCCATCACCGAATCACTGCGGCCAGATCAGGTATACTCCTTCATGTGGAAATTTTAGTTTAAAACTTGTTTATTGTTTCCCTCATGGGGTGACACTGAGTCCACTTGGTACTGCGGTCACTGTTTGGCCTACTGTCAGCCCCAGATGACAGATGATGATGAGTGTGAAGCAGTCGGTGGAATGGGAATTGGCAGGGGAAACCGAATAGTTTAAAACTAAGTATCATAATTTTCCCACCGCGGCGACCCGGGTCACGTCATATAGGATTACGACGGACAAAGTGGCACTGGGGCAGGTTTTCTCCGAATACTTTGGTTTCCCCTGCCAATTTGCATTCCACCGATTGCTCCACAATCACCACAGTCTATCATCTGGGGCCGGTACAATAGGCAAGAAGTGGCCGCAGTACAAGGGACTCAGTGTCACCCCATGAAAAAAACAATAAAAATGTAAAAGAGTATAACAATTTGTTCTATTTATTATTTGAAACAGACAGTTTCTATTTCTATTTTGATCAGGCTAATGCGATACATGGCCGGTCACGATAGCCGAGCGGTCTAAGGCATGCACTGTCTTCGCTCGCTCGGAAGCCGGGATAGTGGGTTCGAATCCCACTCAGGGCATGTATGTTCAGTGTGTGTGTACGTTTTTCTGTGTTTGTGTACAAGTAGAGGCCTTGCGACGAGCTGATCACCCGCCCAAGGGGTCCTACTGAATGTGTAAGATCTAGAAAAACCGAAGTGAACGGAGTTCATGGAGGTAGGCCTAGGCCCACTGGGGCTGTAGTAAAATAAAAAATGCGATACATGAAAGGAAACAAAGAAAAGTACAGTTACAAAACGATTTATTTCAATTGCTGTCTAGAAAGGGTTAAAACGTTTGTCACTATCCGTCACGAACAGACGCTCAATAAGATACCGCAGGTAACGTTCCATACAGAAGCTATTAAATATTATTATTGTGGCTGGCCGTGTTTACGTAGGCTCGAAATATTGCCAACGGTTTCTTTACAGACATCCCTCGTTCTATAACGAAACGTCTGGGATAGAAACAGAGTCTACTTAACTTGCTACTAATAATTTACATGCATGTAATTATAATCAAGACATACTCAAAATGAACGCGCACAAAATTCGTACTGCAGTGCGTTTGTGCATGCAGGGATGTAGCATTCTTGTGGGGTGAAGGTGGATTGTGACCCCTACCGTTTATTTACCAGTCACGATTAAAATAATGTTCCCGGCTACTACAGCACGGCACCAATAGACCACAATCTGCAGGCATCATAAGCGGCCCCGCTGTATATTATAAAACACGGGCACAAAAACAAGCAGTCTGAGAGTTACTAACCGGTAGTCAGGCACTAACAACTTTAAACAATGTAAAACTTAATCTAAGAGACTCCACTAAATTCATTGTGCGCCTATTTGGTTACCATTTTTCGCTCCAAGAGGCCCAACATATTTCATACAAGCATATGAGGAACCGTCCCATACCTTGTCCACCTGTCTCAGAGAGACCTCCCCATTATAATGAACACCACAATACACCTCAGACTCGATTCCAGGGGTGGTCAAACTCGTTCTAGCTCTAAAAATTATATATTTCTCTAACTCCATGGAGCACAGTTCTCGTGAAGCTGATAGTCACTCACTTCAAGAAGAAATTCCCAAACTTAGGAACACAAAACAAGAGTAAACGAAAAAGTATGTTTATGACATTTTAATCTACTGCCCGAAATAAAGTAAAAAAGGACAGAAAAGAAAGTGGAAAACAAAATAAAAGCAAACGAAAAACGTAAGCATAACGGAAAGACTGAAAAAAGAAGGCACAATGAAAGAAAAAGGAGTGACTGCAAGGAAGAAAAGAAAAAAGAAAACACAGAAGGAAAGAAAGAAAGAAAAAGCAAATGACAACGAAAAGAGTAACAAATGAACTAAAGAGAAAAATATTAAGGAATGAAAGAATGAATGTATAACTAAAAACAAGAAGTTGTGTGAAGAACGGCCTACTTTCCTCTGGTACGACACGGATCGCACATAACACAGACAGCAAGGTGATGTCATAAGCCTGACAACAAAAATAAAGGGAGATACATAGACAAACAGCAACAGTCTCATTTATTTTTAAAAAATAAGGAAAATGGGCTAAGAATGAAAGAATGGGCGAAAGGATGACACAGAAATAAGTGGCTTGTCATATGGATCATGGCATGGTTCAGCATTTCTATCTGGAACCAGTGTTCGATGCCTGAAACGGGTAAATTGTAATGGAACAGTCATGAGCTGTGGAGCCACATGAAGCAGACGTCAGGAAGCTGCTCGTAAGGCAACAAGAACTGTGAAGCGATGGTACTTCGCGACATCCTGTTGACGGGACGGGACGGGACGGGACCGTCTCTTCCAAGCTTTATTTAAAACTGCAGAGGAAACAAGGCTGTAGCTTCACCACTACTGTGCACACACACAACAACCAAGATAGCTTCATTCTTATACGTGTACAAGCCCAGCTTCATTGCTAATACCCATGTCACTTTCAGTAATAATTCAACACTGCTCACATCAGATGTGCAAGTTCATATTTGTCAGGTCAGGACCCTATAATTCCTTCATTTAACCTAGGCTGGTGTCATACTTCTAAAATTTTTACTAGCCAGTTTGAAGGAAGGAGGTCAGATAAAAATTTTCAGAAGCTGCATAATTTGTAATTTTCTAGGCCGTGGAGGCCCATAGGGTTGTGAGACGTCGAGGCTCCCATACTTTTCTAAGCAATCGGTTCACAGATGGCGATGAGGTTATCAGCTTTATGCGCCGGCCGCCCTTTACCTCCCAGAAAGATTACCGGTACTCATTTCTGTCAGAGGCTGAGTCGACTCCAGGGCCATGCGGCTGGAAGGATTGGATCAATTGAAAAATCCAACGACATAATCGGGAATCGAACTCACGACCTTCAGGTTCGTAAGATAATGCCTCAATCAATCACGCTATCGCATGGGCTCTCAATGTTGTTAGAAAGATTAAATCGAAGGTGATGGAAAGGGCATGTAGCATGTATGGGAGATAGTCGTGTTAGTAGGAAGACGTGAAGGAATAAACTATTAGAATGACGTTGGATGGGAGGATAATATTAAAATGGATCTTATACAAATAGGATGGGAGAATATCAACTGGCTTCATCTGACTCAGGACAGAGACCTGGAGCGGGTTCTTGTAGACATGGTAATGAACTTATTACGGTTCCACAAAATTAATTTTAAAAATTCATCAGTTGGTTTGAATGTGGAGACATTAGACTAAATGAGTGTTACAAAACGTTTTTAATATGTGGCATCTTCAACGTTGCATCATTAGTAATTATTGGAATAATAGCACATCCAGCGTAACAAATTTCATTCATTCATCAGCAATCTGTCAATACGACAGGTCCACAGTCTCTTCCAAAACAATTCCTCCACTTGATGCGATCTAGAGCTTTCTCCTTCAAATGACAGTATCCTCTTCTGTCCCCAAGGTCATCCAGCATCTTCTTACGTCTTCTTCCTCGTCTTCTGGTCACTTCTATCCGCCCCTGCGCGCGCGGTCACACTCCCGCGCACGAGTCTCAATTTCCCGCACACTTTGATTGTTTAGTATATAGTCAATTTGAATTAATAAAAATAGAATTGAAAAGTACAGTCCAGTTTCTGTTATTTCTGGGAGCTTATAAATTTTATATATATAAAATATATAGATGGATTACGGGCTGGATGGCCGAGGGGTCGGAGTTCGAGTTCCGGTAGGGTCAAGAACTGTTTCTTCTCCACGTTGTTCAGACCGGCTCTGGGGCCTACCCGATCGCCTATCCAATGGGTACCGGGGGCTCTTTCCCCGGGGGTAAAGAGGGAACGATGATTACAATTATAAGATACATATTTTTTAAAAAAAATCAAATGTTAAAGAACTTGATACTACCATGCACAGCATAAACATTTTATGCAATAACAGATCTTAGAAAAATACTGAAGCTATGGTGAAGCAATTTTTTGTATGGATGAAACTAAACGTAAGTGGCAAAAATGCGAGCTGGGTAGTTTGCATTCACCTTCTGTTTAACTGTTATAACAGATGAACTACTGGAGTTACCATCTTAAACCTACACGAATACAAATCATAAATATGCCTACAAATTCGGCACGAAACATATTTATGTTAGCAATTACATACATGGCGACAGTGTAACAAATATAAGATAGTGTATGACAAAATTTATTGCAGAGAGACTCAGTACTAGTGGAATTTATGCACATAAATAGGCAATTAAATTATGCAATAGGTCTAATTAATTCATAGTTTTTGCTAGTCTCTCCATATGTGTAATGTATCATTTAAAAAGAAAGTAGACTTTATAAGTCCTCTTGTTTTCATTTCAAAAATCCCATCTTACAAAAACGTTGCATGAAATTTAAAATGTAGAAATATTCCATTAGCGAACCCACGCACACATGTATATCGATGGGGAACTGCAACGCGAGATGGACTGCCCCTCGCTGGCGGACTCATATTAATTAAACCGATCCGGGCCTGACACGAGAACGAGCCCAGCTCCCGTGGGGGCGGTTTGTTCGCAACGCAGAATATCCCCTACTCACTAGTTACTGAAGCTGATTAACCCGGGTGTTGATTTAATCACCAACTGGGTAATTGGTGTCTCTAACTAACAAACTCTGCAGGCGTTCACTGATGCCACTGCATATTCATCAATTGAACCCCCGCCTCCCCTCCGCCCAGTACCAACAAAACATAACCTATACGTGATCCTCTCAAGTCTGTTATTATAGACAGGGTGAGCCTTATACCATGGATACAATGTTACATTAAAAGAGGAGGGGTAGTAAAGTAAACTCCCCACCTCCCTAGGTCAAACGCGCATGAATAGAGCCCCGCACAGAGTTCAAATATAATCTTCACATTCGAGAAAAGAATGAGCACTAATGTAGAATGTATTAATGACAGTCTCTATTTCGTAACACCGCAATTATGCTTGATATCCAATTTAGTTTTATGCGTACAACTCAGTGGCTTTAATCCGCAAGCGAACTATACTGACCGAGCGACCGCCGCCTGTCGGCGAACATAGTGCCAACTTTCGCGGATAGAGGGTGTCACGTGGTCAGAGAAACGAATCCCCACGGCCGTTAATTTCGGGATCATAGACCGGAGCCGCTATTTCCTTGGAATAGTTCCTCAATTATCCTCACGAGGCTGAGTGGACCCCGTTCCAGATCCACTACTTCTAAGTAAATCTGGTAGCGCCGGGAATCGAACCCGGGACCCTTGATCTGCAGCCAGGAACTCTGACCACTATGGTACAACACCATGTCGAAATGATAAAATATTACAGACGTTTCGAACAGTATTACTATTTTGGTTGTACACTTCACGATGCTCTCAGCAGCTCAGACTATATGGCGTCAAATGGTAGGCTGTAGGAATTGCGGTTCTCACAGCCTTGAATACGAAGTGCTCTATCTTCAGGGATATAATGCCGTGTAGCGAGACGGGAACTGCACGGCTCCCAGTAAAATATGGTCGTGATTCTCGAGGCACTCGGAACCAAGAACGGCTATGCTGACGAGACTCAGCAGCACTGTACCCGACCGGAAAGTCTCAATAGACTACGAGGCGTTATAGCCAAGAAAATGGCCCTTCAAATTTTAGGATGATTTATGAATGAAATCCCCCCGAACGTGTCTCCACCTTGTCCTGGTGGTGGGGCATGCGTGACTCTGTGACCTGGAGAGCTATGCCGGCGGTAGTTTAACTACCAGTAGGGTCACTCATGCCGGAAAGTTCAGAGGGTAGTGTCCAGACTAAGAGAGATACCCTAGTCCTCCAGGTAGGAGGTTGGGCATGAGGCTAGAACCTCATCCCGTTAAAAAATGTTCAGAAACCTAACAACCTGCCTCGTGTCGTCATGCGTGGAGCCATTTCTCTGGCAGCACGCACTGGTTGTGGAGAAGGCCAAGGCTCACCCAGAGCTGTAGCGCCGAGCGGTAGGTAGGTGAATGAATTGGAGAGTATCTGGAAGGAAGCTTTTGTGGTCTAATTGAGGTAGGCAGACGTCTTTGCCGAGATTCGAAACAGGCACCTCCCGAATACAAGTCTAGAACGTTAGCGCCACACAAACTTACTCGGTATGTTCTTGCCGTAGATGTTCACATCCTTAACAATTCCGCGCAAGGACCTTCAAAATGTTCACGGCCCGCAATGAAAATGGACTGCAGGAAAACCTCGGCATGTCATTATATCAGACAATTCCCACTGTGTGATGCTCCGTTCCATACTCACGTCTTCGGGGTTTCACTATACTGCATGATATCTTTATTGCTCTTAGAATTGCGAGATTGGTGGCAATGTCGGAAGTCGAAGTCACAACGTCTGCGATATCAAACTTGCATGCTCAACGCCAGATCATTCCAAAGTAACTACTGTCTCAAACAAAGTCGACTTTGTGCCCAAGTTCCGCGTCTGTACATGGTGCAGCGAGATCCCAGTTCTACCTCACAAAGTTTTGACTTGATGGGAGTGAGCGGTCCGGTTCACGCTCCAGGAGCATAAGAGCCGGTCTGGGCATGGGGACCAAGCCAAAAACGCGTCAAATATGATATACGTCATTCGTTTTATTATAATGTATCCTCACAGTTCTGTCTCGGCCTTCCAAGTGGAGAATTTCTGATAGGTTATCGCAACACTCTGCATAAATTCTTGTTTACCTCAAGCGAGCCACGTCATAACTTCCCCCATTTCCACCTGACCATATATTCCCTTATGTAAGAACAGAAATTCTCTGCGTATCCTGGATGCACCTGGTTCGAATCTCGGAATTATGATCAGAGGGATTCCCACTACCTCGCCTCATCTCCTCTGGAGGAATGATAGAACAATATGTCTACATGTCCAGATGATATGGCTTGGTGTTTCCTCCAATTCACCTCAGATCCAAACATTTTCGTTAGAAATTTGTTCTCGGATATTTGCATCTTGCGTTCTTCTCTCTGAGTAACAGCCAATGAGTAATTTACTGTAAGGAAACATGGTCTCTGTGTTTAATTAACTAAGGATCATGCCATGAAGATGTCTTGGAAAACTGATATATAGCTCCATCATACTTCGGCATTAGATGGAGATGAATGAGCAACTTCACGCGCCGGCCGCTCTACCATCGAGGAAAGAGCGCAAGGTACCCAATGGATAGGAGGCCGGGTGGGACCCAAAGCCAGTCTGGATACCGTGGAATACAGAAAAATATCCTGCTCCTGTCGGAAATCGAACTGCGGCCGTCCAGGCTAACAGAAAACTTAACACCTTAACCTCAATCCATATTTCTCGTCCAAACAGCAAGTATTCCGTAAAAGTAGACGTTCTCACTGTTCAAGTTGGATCCTCTTGTTGAAGTTCAGGTGCAAAACCATTCAGCGGGCGATCTGTCTTCTACTGCGGAGTTAATGGTAGCTACTCCGTACGTGCAGTGCCAGTTACTCTGTCACGAACACGAAATTAATAACCCCTCCAAAACCAAAAGCCGTAATGGAACTTCGTCTTTACATTAAACCGCAATCTTCAAAACAGTTTCGGTTGTTTTGGGCTAATTAAAATCCAACAATAATCACCGGACGTCCTGTAAACTTCAATTTAGACTCAATTCGGCAAGGCATTTAGGCTATCTCTTGAGTCTGTATGAAAGAATAATATTGGTTTAAACAAAAATGGGGGTTCCCCCCGGGATACGGTCCGAATACAGAATCTGATATCCAGCGTTTATGACCGGAAATAATCAAGTGATTATTTCGCGTCAAAAGCTCCAAGAGACTATAAATGTTATATACCTGTAATAGGCCTTAAACCGAAAATTGTCTAAAAATCTTATGTGCTTTCAATATATTTAGAGATAACGGTTTCTGAATTCGTGGAAACTGATTACAGGTTCAATGCAGCATTCAGATGCTGCAACAAAGAGCCAGTGGACTGCTTGATAAACCCAAAAGTGGCCGGCGCCAATGCACTTGTGCTTAATGCTGCCCACTACATGTAAATGTATCGATGGCAGGCTTTGGGGCCCCTCTCTTAATGTTTCTGTTAAGAAAAGGCCGTACAGTTGTTACCACTATAAACTGTACATAAATTTTTAAAAAGAAAAGTATATGAAAAGTTAACAAGAAGCTCTGGGAAGAAATAACAATCTACTCTCCTCTGATACGACAAGGACCGCATATAGAACGACGCGTCCAATAATTCTTCTACTGTTGCATGTATTCGTTGCAGCGGAAATGTTTTTACTGAGCCGTTGCCTAGCAACGACAGGGGGCTACACATACAGATACACACAGACTGATGAGATGGATTTGTGAAGTATACCGTTGAGATGGGCTCAGGTGCCGTGATATACATATGAAGTTACACAGAGATTGGTTCTGGCGTTAAAAAGTTGACAGCGGGGATTCAAAGACATAGACATCAGGGTGATCTCATAAGCCTACTTTCATTTTTCTTTCAAAATAAGGAAAGTAAGCTAAAAACACATTATCTAGAAATTACCTTGGTTTACAATTATTTCTCGAAACACCGCAGTCCACTGTACATTTTTGACATTCAACCCGTAAGCATGAAATTCCAAGAGTAACAATTCTGTGCGTCAGTTGTGTGCTTACTGCCGAGATATGTGACTGGAACTCGAAAGCTGAACTAGCCATTTGCAGTAAATTCGAATGGAATGTCTTTCCGCTTGTATTTTGGGAAAGTTTAAGCACATGGTACCGCTGTTCGAAAACCGAGGGGCCCCAGAACGCTGCCCGCTCTGCCCATTAGATAAAGCGCCCCAGCCGGTGCTTACTCACCGCGCCACGAAGACGTCTGATACAGCTGGAAGCATTCTTAACCCCGGAACTAGATGACAGTGGGTGGTCAACTACATGTAT
Organism: Cryptotermes secundus; assembly: GCF_002891405.2. Taxonomy (NCBI): domain Eukaryota; kingdom Metazoa; phylum Arthropoda; class Insecta; order Blattodea; family Kalotermitidae; genus Cryptotermes; species Cryptotermes secundus. The sequence goes on along the minus strand of NW_019737088.1, from coordinate 1,025,831 downwards.
CGGCAGCTTTGCATTCCGGAAAATGAGCCCATGGAATCGAGTTAAAAAAATAGGCTGGATTATGCTCAGGACCTGTCTGTACACTAATAAAGAAAAAGTAAAGCTATCCCTGTACCAGGCCGTGAAGGCCCATAGGGTTGTGAGACGTTGAGGGTCCCACATTATATAGACAATCGGCTCAAAGATGGCGGTAAGGTTGTCAGCCTTACGCGCCGGCCGCGCTTTACTCCCCAGGACAAATATTTAATTAATTCCTGGTACTCATTTCTGTTAGAGGCTGAGTAAACCCCAGGGCCTAGTGCGGCTGGAAGGATTAGGTCAACTGAAAAAAAATCCAATGTCCTCATCGGGATTTGAACCCGCGACCTTCCGGCTTGTAGCGTAGCACCTCAACCGCAGCTGACAGGAATCAAACCCATGTTCCCCGTCACTTTACTGGATTAACAGCATACTACCACCGTCAATAAGTTCGTGGAATGGCTGCAAAGCGCCGTACGGGAATTTACTGCCAATATGTTACAGCAATGTTTTCGGCAGCTATATCAATGTTGGCAGACTTGCATAGCGGCCAACGGCAACCATTTTGAGGGCTGATGTGGATCTGCGTAAGTGTATGTGAATACCTTGTAGTATGTACATAACGTATATCGAGGAACATATATATCTTTCTTGTGTTTTCAGTACTACCGTATTTACGACTAATTGAATAATTCTGGTTTACTTAATAAAGTAATCACGGATCAGGTTCGTGAACCTGTGACTTGTATTCTCGAGGTTGGCGGTTCGAATCTGGCTCGGGACACCGAACATCCTGACTGAGGTTTCCGTCGTTTTCCTTAGTCCGTCCAGGCTAAAGTCGGGCTAGATGAGGTTACGCAAGCTTATTTTCAAGTCCTTTTCAATTCATCACTTATCAGTCGGGTCGGGTAAAGTAAGTTACTGCTGGTCATCGCCAGCACAGTTGTTCTTGGCTCCGAGTCCCTCGGTACTCATGTCAATATTTTTTCTCTCTCTCGACTCTGGGGGTCATACCAATAGAGTTGTTGTGAAATAAGACCTCGAGGGGCGTATTCTTGCGACGTCAATTTATTACACAACGCCGTGACAATTAAACGTAACTATAACATAAAATGTTGAACAAGTCGTTTCACGGTAGGTCCTTTCGTGTTAACTCTTCCCACTACAATGTCGAACTGCCAGTGCTGGCTAACCACTGGCTTCTGTCAACACTTCTGTGTTCTGTGGGTCTTCAGCTGGCTTCTGTCAACAAACACTGCCCTCTGTCGGTGCCACTGCCTTCTGTCAACATCACTGCCTTGCTCAGCCCTCAGCTGGCTTCTGCCGGCTTCCACTGGCTTCTCTGCTGTTACGTCACAGCGGGAAGTGCTTACTGGCAACGCGTGCATTATCGCGTCGCGCTGAGTCCACGATTCCAACAAGAGTCCCATACAACTGTCATTCTACCACTTTACGTCACATAATCCGAGATACTGGTAATGTAAAAGAAGCCATAAAGACAACATTTTAATTGCGTGGGTTACGCATTCCTCGTGTAGTAGAATGATTTGTGAGTTATAACTTGGATAGAATGCAGAAAAAAGCGGGCGTGGCCTACAAAATTCGTAATTATCTTTCCTTTCACTCCTCCACGAGCAACACACAGCGGCGGCTGGACACATGCGAACAACTACTGCGGTAAGCACAAGTTCCTACCTTGAATCTGGCAAGGCGAGGGTTACCGGCAGCAAGCTTGGCTAGGGCCTGGTAGTTCGCCTGCGAGGAGAAGACCAGCCACTCCCGAGACTTGGCGTCCAGCTGCAGTAGAGAAAACACATTTCAACCGAGACACAAACCCATAACCAACAACATATCATCATACGGCTCAACACAAAAAAAAAAACTGTCACACCGCGCCAGTTTCCAGCAAAAGTAAAGATCTACAAGCATTATGTTTTTGTATATTTTTTAAAAACCCGTCTTGTTTCTCTTTCAAAACATAGCGTTTCGGAGACTGGATTCTGTCCCTGACCTCAGGTAAAACCTACTCAGTTGGGTCCAATAGCTGGAGCTAGCCCCAATCTCCGAAACGTTGTGTTTTAAAACAGAAACAGGACGGTATTTTAAAAAACAGACAAGACGGTGGATAATGTTAAAAAACATAATACTTGTACCAATATACCATCGTCACAAACTTTTAGATCTTAACAGTAAAGAGAACGATGATTATGATAATAAAATATGGGGAAGTGGTGGACTTTTTACAGGCATGAAACATCAGTATCCCACAAACAGGGTCTCCGATGCATGGGGTATGTTTTACGAAAGGGAGATGACAATTAAACGGAAAAAAAAATCCGTGGTTTTAGTCCCCAAGCGAATTATACCGACTGAGCGACCGCCGCTTGTCGGCGAAGTCAGTGCCAAATTTAGCGGATAGAGGGTGTCGCGTGGTCAGCGCGACGAATCCCCACGGTCGTTAATTTCGGTTTTCTAGGCCGGAGCGGCTATTTCCTTGAAACAGCTCCTCAGTTACCCTCAAGAGCCTGAGTGGACCCCGTTCCAGATCCACTACTTCTCAAAAAAATTGGTAGCGGCGGGAATCGAACCCGGATCTCTGGAACTGTAGTCAGAAACTCTGATCACTAGACCACTAGGTTATAGCGGACATCGCGATAATAGCCCCCCCCATTAGTGCGTTATAACGAGGGTTATTCCATGAAGCAGAAGTCTTCTTCAGAAGACAACAGTCGCTAAGCTAGTCAAGAAAATTTGTTTTAACAATTAATTATTTGGAAATAACCCCATCACGCATCCGAGTTAAATTAACTTTCAATTCCCAGACTACATGAAAGTATAAAATCCCCGATAAAATGTACAAACCCCTGGTTCTTAACGTGTGAATTGCGCCCCATTCGGGCGGAATCATAAGAGAATTTCAGGTAGGGTTGATAACTTCAGATTTTCTTTAAAAATGCAGTGACTTTCCACGAAATGATGGCTTGCTTCCGAAGGTCCACAAAATGACAATTTTATAACTTTTTACTCCTTATATTTTATTGTCATTATCATCATCATCATCATTCTTCTTATCTTCTTATCATCCTTATCTTATTTTCTTTACTCCACAACTGCTTAAGTCAATGCCAGTGTGCATATGCTTTTTTTTTATTTTAAACGGCATTCTTCTCCTTTCTGTACTTTAAAACTTAAATTTGAAAAAATTGGCATTGAGAACTTTTAATTAGTTATCATTTTTTATTGCTAGTGGGGTGGGACTAAGTCCCTTGCACTGCGGCCACTTCTGGCCTATTGTACCGGCCCCAGATGATAGGTGAGGGTGATTGTGGAGCAATTGGTGGAATGAAGATTGGCAGGGGATACCGAAGTACTCGGAGAAAACCTGCCCCAGCGCCACTTTGTCCACCACAAATCCCACTTGACTAGACCCCGGGATCGAACCCGGACCGCCGCGGTGGGAAGCCAGCGACTAACCGCTTGAGGTATGGCGCGTCCCATAAAAGTGTTAAAATATTAATTAATATACTACCAATTAACCAATTAACACTGACGAATGAAAACAACACATTCTTACCATCTTAAGACGTCACAAATCAACAATGTTACTGAAAAATGAAATTAACTATAATTGCATTCGCTTACGTCCACTTCAGTGGCTCTTGCGTTTAATACAAAGAACACAGAGGAAAAAAGTATTATGGCAGTAAACAATGGAGGGTCTGTCCGCCCATAGCTCATAAAATAGCATAAACAAATGTAGGCAGACAGAAAGGTAGTCAAGTGGGAGCTATTGCCTGATACTGTAGGAGAGGACACTCACCGTTGTGACGGAAGCCGAGTCATAGTCATCCACACCCTGCAAAAACACAACGATAAATAAATATGAGGACCATCATCTCTGACACACTTAGATATGAAACATGCTCATTATTCTAACACAAATATATTACATTTATACTTAACTTACGTTACTTTGCAGAGGCATGCAAAAAATTCCGAACAGCAAACATGTCATCCCTAAGCTCTGTAAATACATATACAAGACTGGTTACAACTAGGAACGAAGATGTAAGGAAGAATAGCACTGCTTGAGCATGTGGAAGGATGGAAAACAAAAAGGGGTGTCGAAGAAGGCTGTTGGTAAAGGCCCAAAGGAAGAAGATATCCTGGTGGACCATGCAGAAGCCGAAACAGGCCATCGGCCTAATCCTTGAACTGGAGAAGAAAAGGTTGATTTGTAGCTAAATCAGAAACACAAAACTTCCGTGGCCCTTAGTCCGCAAGGGAACTATACCGACCAAGCGACCGTCGCCTGTCGTCGAACTTAGTGCCAACTTTAGCGGATAGAGGGTGTCACGTGGTCAGCGCAACGGATCCCCACGGCAGTTAATTTCGGTTTTCTAGACAGGAGCCGCTACTTTCCCATTCAAGTAGTTCCTCAATTATCCTCACGGCGCTGAGAGGACCCCGTTCCAGACCCACTACTTCTCATAAAATCTGGTAGCGCCGGGAATCGAACCCGGTACCTCTGGATCTGTAGCCAGGAACTGTGACCCCTAGACCATAGAGGCGGTCTCCGTTCCCATACATCATTATATAAACAGTGTTTATTTTTCTGTTTGTTGTTCAGTAACGCCGCCAGTCACACAGGTCAAATGATAGAATGAGAAGTGAATGAATTGGAAGGGATGTGGAAGGAAGCGGAAGTGAGCTAATTTGAGGAAAGCTACAGAATATACGCGTCCGAACAGTTGGTGTCCGGACCGAGAATCGAGCGAGACACCTCCAGAATACAAATCACAGGCGCTACCGTTGAGACAACTCGCTGGGTGTGCAGGTCAATAAGGATTAACTAAACAAGAATGCAAAGTTGTGCCCAAGGAAATGTATTTCAATGACGGTCTTCGTTATTTTGCATATGTCACTGTCATTCACGTTCATTTAATTCATATACAACACCACTTTCTGCAAAGACGATAAAGGGGAATGTGTATTAGTTTGAAACATGTTCCAAGGAGAAGTATCAGAGCTTAAATCTACACTGTAACTTTTTTGTTCCCCCAGTCTCCTTCCTTCCTTCCTTCCATACGATTTTCCTTACGTTCACCATTTTCTTTCCTTCCTTCCTTCCTTCCATACGATTTTCCTTACGTTCACAATTTTCTTTCCTTCCTTCCTTCCACGGTCTTTCCCATTTAAAACGTAAACAAAAGGCAAAGCAATCCCTGTACCAGGCCGTGGAGGCCCATAGGTCCCACACTGTCTAGACAAGCGGCTCACAGATAGCGGTAAGGTTGTCAGACATACGCTGCCCGCCCTTTACCCCCAGGAAGATTCCTGGTACTCATTTCTGTTAAGAGGCTGATTCGACCCCTGAGCCATAGTACGGCTGGAAGGATTAGGACTCGAACCCGCGACCTGCCGGGTTGTAGTATAGTGCATCAACCAACTACGCTACCGTGTGCCCCCCTATCTTCCTCGTCTCAACTATATAATGCATAAAGCCATGTTATGTTCACCAATGTTTCGTCGAAAAGTAGCCTTACGCGATTTAATGCATAAAACGATACATTCTGCAGTTCCAAGACTTATCCGCATGCAGAGCCACGGCAACATATAATAACTAATACAAATTTGTGACCTAAATTTAATGAAAATCAGAAGAATTGAGCCTTTGTTTCGTGACGCAAGGGGATAAAGCGCCATATCGTTGTCTATACTATTTACCGAAGCTTATTAAACATTAATCTAATAAAGCTCTCGCTCCCACTGTGAAGCACAGGGCTGATTTCTCAGTTTCATGATCATTTTACAGACGGTAGGACTCCTTGGGCGGGTGATCAGCTCGTCGCAAGGCCTCTCTCTAAATACAGGAAAACATAAACACAGAATAAGCGCACACACATCAAACATCCATGCCCTGTGTGGGATTCGAACTCACGATCCCGACATGCGAGCGAGCGAAGACAGTACAAACCTTAGACCGCTTGGCTACCGTGACCGGCTTATAAAGCTTGCTAAAGATTAATCTATCGATATACGCAAGTGTAAGCATTAGGATCTTGATAAAGATAAAGAGATACAGACGTGTAATATAAGAGACAAGCAATTTCATTATTTCAGTAGCTGGTCCGTCAGAAAAAAAGCAAGGCGACGAACGGTTATTGTATCTATTGCATAGGCCTCGATATATAATGTTATGTATCAATTTATCGTGCAACATACCTCTTCAAATGAAATTGCTAAACGTCTGATTTTGACTTTAATTTAAAAAAAAGTTATACTAAACCGACAGCAGGTAAATTAAGTTCTCTCAACTTCTTTAGCGTAAACTCCAATGGGTGGGATATTTAATAGAAACCCGTTGGAACAGTTTCAGAGATTAAACATGGCGGACGGACACGAAATATCCACATTGCGTTCACTTTATACAATTTGAGCAAAGAAAGCATACAAATTTCTCACCGCCCGATTTATCTCATTAGGTGGTAGGATAATATACATAAAGGCCGCGCCATAGTTCAAGCGGGTAGTCGCTGGCTTCCCACCGCGGCGGCCCGGGTTCGATCCCGGGTCTGGTCAAGTGGGATTTGTGGTGGACAAAGTGGCGCTGGGGCAGGGTTTCTCCGAGTACTTCGGTTTCCCCTGCCAATCTTCATTCCACCAACTGCTCCACAATGACCCTCACCTATCATCTGGGGCCGGTACAATAGGCCAGAAGTGGCTGCAGTACAAGGGACTTAGTCCCAACCCACTAGCAATAAGAAAAATAATATACATGAAAATGTCCATAACATCTGAATTACAGAATATATCATTACATTACATAAAATGGCTACAGGCCTACAGATCAATTACGCTACGTTACTGTTATAAAAAACTTTCCTCGTTACATGACCATACACAGACACAAACTTCCCTCAAATTAGATCATGGAATATGGGATACTTCGGGGAATATTACAGTTGACGCTGTCTGGATGTGACGCCATACCGCCAAACATCGACTCAAAATAACACTTCCAATGCTATTACGTATTATAGCAAGTCACCCTGTGTTAGTAACATACTCTCGTGCTTACTTATCATTTATAATAATGAAGATCCATAAACACGGTGCACACGCTAACGTAGTTGATTGAGACACTATGCTGCAGGTCAGAAGGTCGCGGGTTCGATTCCCGATGAGGTCATTGGGATTTTCAATTTACCTAATTCTTCCAGCCGCATTATGGCCCTGGGATCGACTCAGCCTCTAACAGAAATGAGTACCAGAATCTTCCTGGGGAGTAAAGGGCGGCCGGCGCGTAAGGCTGACAACCTTACCGCCATCTGTGAGCAGACTGTGTAGACAATGTTCGAGCCTCGATGTCTCACAACCCTATGGGCCTTCAAGGCCAGTTACATGGATAGCTTTACCTTCTGTTTAGCTTTAAGAGTCATAAATATGTTTAATTTCTGAAATGGCAGATGTTTCTCTGACATCAAACACCACATAAATTAAAACCAGACAGGAAAATGTTCTAAAAGAGTTATCCTTTGCGTAGAATAGAAAGGATTAGACAGGAGCCGTCACTAAAGGACAGAAAAGCCACCGCTTTGCCCATCCTTTCTCTCTGCGTAGTTTTCGTGTCCTCTCTCAGTAACCTATAACCCATCTTCAGTGGTTATCAGTTTGTGTCCATCTCTATTGTACGCCAGCAAATAACAACTGCTTATTGAAATGATTATAAAATCAATTCCCATGCCTGTACACTGCTGAGAAATGTCAAACCGTCAATCTACGCTGTGGGGGTCCTCCGATGAAGGAACGTAGACAAGCGAAGTTCTAACGCTGTGGCCTAGCCTACCGCGCCACTCAACATTTGTATGGGTGCAGTCTCAGATGAGGGCCTGTTTGAATACTTATTTACTTTTATTTATTTATTCATATTTCATACGAATTTTCTGAGGTCGATCACAATTCCTGGAACAGTCACCCAGGTTTCAGCGATATTACATCTGTGTCAGAGAGCAACCCAAGATACGATACCGAATTTAAGTTAACTTCATAACAATGAGCAGATTTTATTTTAACTAAAAATAGTTTTACAACTTCGTAATAGTTACTTGCATTACGTTCCGTCAGTAATAACGGGTTCTAAATGGGATACTCACAAGTTCTCTGTCAGTACAGGCTTTACAGAGCGGATCATGCCTAACCTACATAACTTATGCTACAACGACAACTCAGTCATTTGAACGGTCGTAAGCTTGACCACCGCCAAGTTTAAGCCTCTTATGTTTCATGTGTCTGGCTTCACCTTGTCCTATACCGCGAACATGTTCATTCTCATGATTTTATATAACTTCTGCCTGTCGTCTCCACAACTGTGTTATATAATCGTATATATATATATACGGAAAGTTGAAAGCTGTGTGCAAGTCGCGGACTGGTGTGCACCTTGGAAAATTTCCAATGGTGCGCAAAACCTTGTTCTGCATGCGCTGCAATTTTAGGAGGTGTCTGCCGCTAATTCCCAGGCGGGACAGCACCCATCTGGGGCTTACGGCCAGGTTTTCATTACAGTCATATAGTTGTGGGTTTGTTGATGTGGGGCGGTCTCTCTGACCAGAGGCCAGGCCTGTCGTTTACGATTGCTGCTGGCCCTCACCAGCGCAGTCAGTCTCGGGTCCGAGTTCCGTGGGACTCGCGACTATATTTTACTGTCTCAGATTCGAGACTTCCTTTTTGTTGCCTCCTAAGACTCGTTGGGCTACGGTGGAGGAAATCGACCCCGCCTCCACAAGGGATAACTGAGCGTTCCCATGTGTCCTCCCTTTATAACTTCCGGAGAACCGAATAGAGAGCACCACCTCCAACAGTTCCTCTCTTATCATGTGCTTATCCGTTGATGCGGAAAGGTGCCTACTGAGCCAGTGTCTAGCAACTGACGTCTCTGACTGCACACTCCGGCGCTCAGGCGTCATGTCACAATATGATTATAATGATTAACACTAATATGGATCCAGATTAGGATATTTCAATAACATAAGACATACTTAACGAAACTGCCTGAGAAAGGACCTAAATGTAGACCGAAACATGAAGCAGTTATTAAATAAAACCAATGTAAACAATTTGGTTTGGTTATTTTTTGCTGTACTGACGGCCAGAATCCGGTTTAGAAAACCGAGATTAACGGTCATGGGGATCCGTTGCGCTGATCACGAGACACCCTCTATCCGCTAAAGTTGGGACTAACTTCGCCGACAAGCGGCGGTCGCTCGGTCGGTATACTTCGCTTGCGGACTAAAGACACGTAGTTTGTTCTTTTTTTTTATTGACGGCCGGAATACCACAAAACATTATACACAACAAGATGCAAACAGTAAGGATTTCTTTACTTATATTCAATATCCTCTGAATTTTATAACATGAAGGTGAGCTCGGGCACAAGCATCTCTAACACTTTAAGGTTTACAACACGCAGTCCGCACCCGTTACCCACTGCGACCAAGAACCGACACAGCTCAGTCGGTATAGCGATTGGTTACAGATTCTCTCTACTCCACAATGTTCAGACCGGCCCGGCTCTGGGGCCCACCAATGGATACCAGGGTCTCTTTCTCCAAGTGCAAAGCGACCAGGGCGTGAAGCTGGCCATTCACCTCTACCTGTTGCCGAAATTGAGAACGGTGGAGTTATACCTCCACTCCCTGACACATCTTCATGCAGTGGTGCTTAATTAATTAAAAACATGGACAACTTTACCTATTTATCCACTCCAACATATGGAACCCAAAGCATCCACATCGCTACATCAACAACACGCAACAATAACAGGAACATGGCATATAAGAACAAAAAAAGAACATACATTTTAATCAGAACCCAGCTTTTTTTTTTAGAACAAAAAGTCTTTGACATTTGAATTTTATGTTTTGCGCACAGTGATTTGATACAGTGCAGTGCAACAGTTTGGCGATCATATATACCTGACGATAGCCGTACACGGCCAAAACATAGTAAAATATTGTGGCATGACCGCTGAAAGTGGGAACAGTTTAACCGGAAGAGATGTCCGTTACTAGGTTACGGCACAATAAATACCATGTCGGCGTAGCAGCAGTAATCCACGCAACAATAGAAGAATTGTCGGAAGCGCTGTTTTCTGCATGCTCCGCCCCGGTGGCTGCGCGAAAAGTTCTTTTCTGTTGGGTCCGTGAGGAGGCTACATCTTGGAAATCGAAACATAATCCAGTTAGCCGCTTCTAGAGAAGCTCAGAGAGTCTGCAGGCAGGCGAGTCTGAATCTGAGGCTGCTGTGTGAGAGTCCCCCACTGTTGTAAGTCGTTGCGTAGAAACGCCGAGTCCAGTTGTGAGACAGTCGCCGGCCAGCAAGGACGTGAACACGGAAGCTGTGGAAGCTACGTCGTTGGGAGCCGTTAGCAGGCAACCGATTGAGACATAGCAGACTGCGAAGACTTAGTGCGTGCTGCAGTGAATTGCAGTGTGTGCGTGAATTTGCGACATGTCTAAAGTTACTAGTAGCTAAGATCTTTAAAGTGCAACAAATACTCAAACGCGAGATAATACGTATAAAACATAGACTGAGTGGGGTTTAATCAATGATCTATGGAGTGTTGCATTTACAAGACTGTTACGTATACACATGTTGCTATCCAAAAGTTCCCGCAATATATTAATAAAAACTATTACGTCTTATCTGGATCTTATTCTGCACCATCACCTTCAAAGTAGTCCCCTTGGGAGCGCATACACCGATCCCAGCGTTTCTGCCACTTTTCAAATGCATCCTGGAAGTCTTTCTTTGTTAGGGTGTTTAGTACCGTCTGCGTTTCCACTTGAATTTCCTCAACTGTATCAAATCTTCGCCCCTTCAACTTGATTTTCATCTTGGGGAAGAGAAAGAAGTCGCATGGAGCTAAGTCTGGCGAGTACGGTGGGTGGGGAACAACTGCCATCTTGTTGTTAGCCAAAAATTCCTGCACAATGTAAGCCGTATGCGGTCGTGCGTTGTCATACTGGAGTACCCAGCCGTTCGTGCGCCACTTCTCTGGACTTTTTCTGCTCATGTCCTCCCTCAAACGCCTTAGAACATCGCGATAGAACTCTTTATTGACTGTCTGACCAGGAGGGACGAACTCCTTATGAACAATCCCATCAATATCAAAAAAACAGATCAACATGGACTTAATGTTCTTGACTTGTCGAGAGTTTTTTGGCCGAGGTGAAGAAGGGCTCTTCCATTGCGACGATTGCTGCTTGCTTTCAGGGTCGCAGCCATAAACCCAACTTTCGTCACCAGTGACAACCTACGAAAGAAGTTTGGATCCTCTTGAATGACTGTGCTGGCGAAGACCATCAGCACTTTACTTGAAATCCAAAACACCTGACCCTGCTGGGAATCAAACACCAGTCGTCCAGTTCGTAACCAGTCACTGTACACACTGAGCTAATCCGACTCTTCTCTTGTCCTGAACTTACATTTTTATTGCCATTCTCACGTCTGTGAATCGTTTATCAGACACTTTTTACAAATTTTGGGGAGTACATACAATTGCTTGTTGTCTTATTTACATTTTCAAGTTCGTTTAACAATGCTTTCGATAACCAAGATTATATAGCGTGGAATGAAGGAAAGATTAGTGACTAATGAAATTGAAAATATGAGGAAAGAAATTATTATGGCCCATATTTTTTTATTGCTAGTGGGGTGGGACTAAGTCCTTTGTACTGCGGCCACTTCTGGTCTACTGTACCAGCCCCAAATGATAGGTGAGGGTGATTGTGGAGCAATTGGTGGAATGAAGATTGGCAGGGGAAACCGAAGTACTCGGAGAAAACCTGCCCCAGCGCCACTTTGTCTACCACTAATCCCACTTGACCACACCCGGGATCGAACACGGGCCGCCACGGTGGGAAGCCAGCGACTAAGCGCTCGAGATATGGCGCGGCCCATGGCCTATATTAACATTTACCTCGAAGGACTGAGGATAACCATGAAAGACATTAGGCAGGATACCTGAGCTTCGGGCTGGAATTTGAACCTAGGACCTCTCGGATATTAAACATGAGAGTTACTCGACCCAGTGTTCCGTATTCTTGAATATAAACCACAGAAACTAATAATATACTTCATCTACAAAGACCTACCTGTACTGTACGTTGACCCTGAAGCAGTTCAGCCACGAGCACGTTTTAAAACACAGGCACAGACCTGATTGAGCGTTCCTTGCAGTCGTGTAAAAACCCGGCTAATAGCAGCTGTTACGCCGCTCCTCGCATTTCTTCAAATAGTTCTCCCCCTAACCACAACGATTAGCTCTCGTGTTTTAATCAACGTGAAATAAAAGCAGCAGCTATGACGGCCTACTGCACTCACGAGTGTGGGATCTAACGTGACACATTGGGACCACGGTCTGCCCGGTACTGCTTACATGGATCTAATGACAGTTGCTGATGACGTGATTAAAAGGTAAGGCTGTCCCTGCGCTTAAATAATTAAGCGCTACGCCATGAAGGCGTATGGGGGTGGATGTATAGATACAAGTTCTCTTGAGCTCGGCACTAGCTGGAAGTGAGTGGTCGGTCACCTTCACGCCCAGGCCGCTTTATCCCTGGGGAAAAAGTCCCCGGTATATATTGGATAGGAGGTTGGGTGGACTCCAGAGCCGGTCTGGACATGGAGAAGAGAAAATTCTTAGCCCTACCGGGACTCGAACTCCGACCTCCTCGGTCATACAGCCCGTAGCCAGTCGCTACACCGACTGAGCTATCCCGGCTCCCAGTATCTATGTGATTACACTTAAAAATATAATATACACTCCTTCAGACCGAGCTGCAATACAACAGTAAACCCATGAGGAAGAAAACAATTTAAAAAAAAA
>NW_019737088.1:971389-1012808 GCF_002891405.2 Cryptotermes secundus | reverse complement strand
GGCGGAAAAATATAAGTGACTCTCCTGTGCCGTGCTTAGCGTAGTATAGAGTATGAACAACAGGACGTTTTACAGAAAGAAGAAATGACTGATGAAATAGCCTGGAAGCATCGAAAGCTATACGGAAGTTACATTTATATAGCCCGGCGAACAATTAACACTTCTCAAGCAGTCGTGCACATCTACACACATCTGTAATTGTGCAATACTTTATTGCAAAACACTGGCAAACGGATTTTCTCACAGACAAAAGTAACAATACATAGAAGCACAGCAAAATGAACTGTGAAACATGACAGTTCGTTCTGGACCCCGAAACATCGGAAACAACACGAATGAAGTTTCTGGGTAAGGCTGTCAGCCTTACGCGCCGGCCGTCCTTTACCATCAGGAATATTCCTGGTATTTCTGATACAGGCTGGGTCGATCCCGGGGCCATAGTGCGGCTGGAAGGATTAGGTCAACTGAAAAATTCAACCTCATCGGGAATCGAACCCGCGACCTTCAGGCCTGTAGCACGGTGCCTCAACCAACAATGCTACCGCGTGCCCTCCAGGTATAGAAGACAGGGAACGGGAACGGCGCAAGAGCGGACCAAGGAGAGATGATGCCTTCCAAGAGTGGGGCCAAACATTGGTCATCTGAATAAAATCACACGTCTCAAATATTTTCAGTGAATTTGAAGAGTTCCAGAAGAACTAGCTACAGTATATGCCGCGCCATAGCTCAAGCGGTTAGTCGCTGACTTCCTACCGCGGCGGCCCGGGTTCGATCCCGGGTCTGGTCAAGTGGGATTTGTAGTGAACAAAGTGGCGCTGGGGCAGGTTTTCTCCGAGTACTTCGGTTCCCCCTGCCAATCTTCATTCCACCAATTGCTCCACAATCACCCTCACCTATCATCAATAGGCCAGAAGTGGCCGCAGTACAAGGGACTTAGAAAATAGAAATAAAAAAAAAAGCTACAGTATATACGGGCTCTACAGAACGGGAAAACTAACTGCACGGAGCTGACCTTGAGAAGCCACCAGTGTTCTGCTAGGAAAACGGGCATTGAAATAGAAACCACTGAGAGGAAGAGATCCTGAACACTGGAAGAAAATATGAGATGAACTGCACTTGGAGGGTTCGGGCATTAAATTAAAACCAGCTCTGCCTGAGTGCTAAACACGTTTTCTACGGGGTACCCGTGCCTTGCTCCGGCTATGGCCACTTTCTGGTCAAGACACAGCAACTAAAATAAAAAAAAATAATAACACTGAAATTACAAAAAGTGCTCATGCAATTTAAAAAATAGGAATGGAGATTCAAACTGCTTTAAAAAAGTCTGCTGCAATACTTACCTAGGTCCACCGTAGGGCAAAGAAGAAGGAGACGGAACCCGAAGCCAAGAGGAGTCAATATGGTCATGAATGAGTCCCGCGGGACTCGGAAACAAGAATGACTGTGCTGGCGAAGACCAGCAATTTACCAGAAGCCAAGAGGGAACAGTGCCCCCGCTAAGTAGAGGGGGCGTAACCAGTAGCAGTCAGATCCCTTCTCTTGTGGAAGATGCCCCACTTCAAATCATGCAGAAGTCTTGGAAAAACAAAAATATGGTCATGGGTGTCGGTGGGACCCGAAACCAAGACTGATTATACAGGCACGGGTCAACAGCAGTTTACCCGACCGACCGAAACGCAGAATAACTGTGCTGGCGAGGACCAGCAGCAATTTACTGTTCTGCTACGTTATGCTATTTGATACATATTAGAAGCCATCCTTATTGGAATGAATATGCCCACGCGTCCATTTTGAGTAAACTGATGCATACTTCAAAATGAGGTCATTGGATTTTTTCAGTTGACCTAATCCTTCCAGCCGCACTAGGCCCTGGGGTTTACTCAGCCTCTAACAGAAATGAGTACCAGGAATTAATTAAATAATTTTTCCGGGGAGTAAAGCACGGCCGGCGCGTAAGGCTAACAAGCTTACCGCCATCTTTGAGCCGATTGTCTAGATAATGTGGGACCCTTGACGGCTCACAACCCTATGGGCCTTCACGGCCTGGTACAGGGATAGCTTTACTTTTTACTTTATGAATACCATGTCTAAACACATTCATATTTTCTATTACGAAGAGAAACATGATGGCCGTACCAACTGTTAAGGGATGGAACTAAATGATGAATGCCCAAGATAATTGTGGTGAAACAGTTGTGTAAAACTATAAAACACTGATAATGCAGTTCGTTTCATTACCGATAATGTTCGTTCTTGTAGAAAGATTGAATTTAGACCTGTCTTTCACGTCATATTAGACTACTGTTACGCAGAATGAGAAACAGGACTCATCTGCATCCTTGTTTTTGTACACAGCAGCCGGATTATATTCATTTATGGCTTATCCATAACCATTACAGCGTTTCATAGAAAATTAATATCGATTAGAAGCAACGGAATATCTGCCCCATAAATCTAGGTCCATAAAGAGACACTGTTTTACAGTGACCGTTAACAGATTCGCATTTTGTTCGAGGTCTTCTGTTGTGTGTAGCTGACGACGCACTAAATTGTGCATATATTGATTATAAAACGTATTCATGTAAAGCTGGAACCAATCTGTATTGATTGATAGAGCCCATCACCCGTAGACATGTACTTGACAGAGAACAGATGTTTATATTATGGAGAGGCAACAAGAAAATGCGTTATGTCCCCCATCTCATATGCTTCTGGCGGTAGGAGCGTACCTGATAGAAAACTCATCATACTCAAGTGTCCATGGCGATCACGTTACAGGGACAAGTAATTAATACACCTGTGTTCTGCCTGTCCTCCAGTCAGTTTGTTTTTGTATGTGAATGTGCCTGGGACGTGTTCTCTGTAAAACAATGACCGGCTGTGTTCAAAATGGAGCTGCCTCTGAAGCGATTCCTTATGCAATGTTGAAGGATCTGTGTTTACAGGGTGAAAAGACGCTCTGCTTAAATTCAAGTGCCATGTTATCATCGGAGGAGTAGAGAAAACGTGTACAGCGTCGGCCTAATTACATTATTCGTACCCGTCGCCTAATATTAATGTAATTAATTAAAGAAGGACGATGTGCCTGGGACATGTAGCACGCATACGGTAAATTATAAATTCACATTAAATTCTGATCGAAAGGGCCTCATTCGAGACCTGGAAAAAGACGGATCTTAAAGAAACAGAGTGTTAGTACCTGGACTGGATTCAACTGGCTAGGAGCAGGATATAATGATGATTTGTGTGAATACTGCAAATGCTCAAAATTTCCTGATCAGCTGAGTAACTAGCAACTGCCCAATGAAAGCATTGCAACATGCACTTAGTTTCAGAGAAAGGAAACAAGAAGAATAGAGAAACATAATTAAGACAAAGCTAGAGAAAGGACAGTGGGACTTTTGCCTTTTTTGCAGATGATATTTGGATGCAACAACCACACAAAAACATCCTTAATTATAAAAAAAGTTTCCTTAATCATGGTTTGGGACGGACTGCGACAAGAGAAAGAACAGAGATGTATCACTTTTACTATGATTGCTTGTTGGTTACAAATTTGTCATACTGGCACTCCATGAAGAATGTGGAATTCACAGAAGCCGGAACAGGCCATCTGCATAATCCTTGAATTGGAGAAGAACATTTGTTGTTAGTTTTCTTCCTTGGTGCGGGAAACTGTGGGGGGTGGGGGGTGGGAGAGGGACTGGGTTTTGTCTGTATGCCTAGTTCCACCTCAGATGTGTTCTACCGTTAGTAAGTTGGAATTAACAATGGATTCTATATGATTTCCTATCTCTTTGCACGATTTACAGCATCCATCTGTGGAATTCATCATACTAGTCCTACTTTAAATTATTTAACATAAAACTAAGTCAACATTTTCCAAACGAAAGCCTCCTATAATAACACTTCTATATAGATAAGCTAGTCGGTATAGCGACTGGTTACGGGCTGGACGACCGAAGGTTCGGAGTTCGAGTCTAGGTCGGGTCAAGAATTTTCTCTTCTCCACGTCGTCCAGACAGGCTCTGGGGTTCATCCAACCCCTCCTATCCAATGGGTACCGGGGGGAAACGGCCGGGTCGTGAAGCTGACCACTCCCATCCAACTAGTGCCGAGGTCAAGAATATGTGGATCTATACACTCACGCCCTCCTACGCCTTCATGGCGTAGTGCCAAGTCGTTAGGCACAGGGACAGCTTTACCTTTTAACTTACACCTGTTGCCCTAAAATGCGAACTATTTCGACTGTCATCAAGTAATGTGAAAATGGCGAGCGCCACAACGCGCAGCATGTCACAGCCGTACGCCAACAAATGTCACTACAAACCAGTACCAATTGACGTACTAGATTTTGTACAACCCCTCCTTTTGAAACCACCCCCGATTTTTGACGCAAACCCTGTGTTAGCCGGGACAATAAAATACACAGGGAAGCGTACAGCTCGAACCCATTTGGTATCTATATACGCCCAACAAGCGACAATTGTCTGAATGGAGGGGAGGGGGAATCCCCAACAAGCACGTCATCAATCCCAATGGTCATATTTTCACTCAGTTGCAGTGACGTCATGTTCACACACACACAGTTATTTTTCATGTCCTATGGGCGAATTGATGAAATGTACATTGAAGCACGTTTGCCAGTGGACGAGGCTCCTGCCCATACATGTGGGCTGTAGGGAGTGGGCAGTTCACGGGTGACATTTATCCTACATTTCAGCAAGTGCCACAGTTTCTGAACTCACTTGCTCTCTCTATGACGATCACGCACATATCTACTGATTCGCAAACGAACTATCCTGAATCCTAGGTGACAGGTTCCACGGGTACCTTCTTCTTCTCCTTATTCTTCTCCTCTTCTTCTTCTCCTCGTCCTCCTTCTCCTCTTCCTTCTTCTCCTCCCCCTCTTCTTTTTATTCTTCTCTTCTTCTTCTCCTCCTCCTCCTCTTCCTTCTTCTTCTCCTCCTCTTCCTTTTTCTCCTCCTCCTTCTCCTCTTCTTTTTATTCTTCTCCTCCTCTTCCTTCTTCTCCTTCTCTTCCTTTTTCTCCTCCTCCTCTTCTTCTTCTTCGGTTTCAAGGCCCTTTTAGTTTAGCCTCAGCATCCCCCAGAATTACCGCCTATTCCAGGGTCGCTTCCTTCGATCTGGGCAGTATATTTCTTTGGGTCTCCGAACATTTCATTCTTTTACGAGGCGGGACTGAGCGCAGCCTTCACTATAGTGAAGCATCGGATTTTCTGTCGGTGTTTACTCCCCTAGCCTAAGGATCCCGTTTTTAGGCGCTGAATACTCGCCTCTAACTCCACCCTCATACACTCATACACTTCTACACTCTGTGTTCTCACCACACAGTACACTGAGGGTCACCAACTATGAGACCAGAGGCATCACCGGACTGATACCATATTTCAGAGTTCTATCTTATGGAATATAACGCTATGAAGTCCGGTGAAAGTCTGCCTGCGTTTCCGAGAAACATTTCGTCTCCATCTTCAAGGATGCAGAGTAAGCCACCCAAGAAACAAACACGAAGCAGGCAGGCAGCAAGGAGAGATTGTTTCTTGCTTAACCTACTTTTCGACCCTGAAGATGGAGGCAATGTATACCTCCAGAAGGTCGATAGACTTTCACAGGAGTACAGGGCGTTATACCCCGGGAGACGGAACTCTTCATTAACCACCGCTCTGAGAACCTCAAATCCTCCTCCCTTCAGTTCTTGTTGATCATTTCGTTCCAGACATTGGAATGCACTTACAGAAACTTAGATGAACTGTATTTAAAAAGCAGTCAATGTAAATTATCAGTTATTGCCAACATCACCCGTTTGAACCTGAACGCGACCACCGAACAAGAGAAGGAATTCTAAGAACAACGTTTGACGCCCACTTCTTCCAGTGGTTTAATCTAGACGAGGCTAACAAGTTCTATAAATTAACAGTACATGATTTAGTGATCAGATTCTGCAATTATCACCATTACGGATCAATGCTGTTTCGCATCATTGCCATGTTTGTACTTGATAACACACAGAAAAGATATCGGGCAGAATTTGTACATAACCATGCGTTCTACCTTCATATAAATTCCGTACGCCTGGATCAAATGGTTCGTTATTTGCCATCGAACAGAAAGATATGAATTTCGGTCAGCCATCACGTTGCCGTTTTACATCTAAAACATTTTCTTCATAGAAGTTCCAAATTTTTCTGTTACCAAACAAAATTTGATGATCCTCCGCTACTACTGTTGTACTGCAACACCTCTGAAGTTCGCAGCGCCGCTGTGTGGCTGTAATGATAGGAAATTAGACAAGTGGGACGGTAGGGTGGCTTCCAGCAGCAACATGTTCATACAAATCCTCAATTAAATTAGGAGGACAGCCGCAAGTGCGTCTACCTTTCCTTGCACAACATGACAATCAGCCTCAAAACACATGCCTATAGGCCTACATCAAGATCCAGCATACTCACGTAAATATTGCACAAATAAAGAGGGACCGTCTCAGACCAATATCACAAGGGAATAAACTTCTACATTTATTTCACATATATTTCCGTCTCAAATGCAACCCACTATCCAGTTACCCTTCTTCCTCGCGACATGTTTCCGCCGTAAAAGGCCATCATTAAGTATCTTCTGTTTTGTTAAAATTTTTGTCAAAATTACGTATCGAGTCCTAATTAAAATAAATTGACCTTGTAAGATTCGAGGTTTCCACGGCGGTGACTATGCCGTCTTCTGGGATGTGGCGCCGTGTAGATATTGTGTTAACCGACATTCCGGAGGACGTATCGCCTCCATCTTCAGGGTATAAGCAATCCGCGAGCGATTAACCAGCGTGAGCGGGTGGCTGCAGACTGAGACACCAGTTGAAAACACCCATCTACATAAGAACAGGAAGGGAGGGAAAGTGGGCCACATGGGAAAACAATAGAGAGGAGAGG
Organism: Cryptotermes secundus; assembly: GCF_002891405.2. Lineage (NCBI taxonomy): Eukaryota > Metazoa > Arthropoda > Insecta > Blattodea > Kalotermitidae > Cryptotermes > Cryptotermes secundus. The sequence goes on along the minus strand of NW_019737088.1, from coordinate 1,005,862 downwards.
GGAAGGGTCTGAAAATGGAGGCGATACTTTCTTCCGAAACGTCGGTTAACACAATATCTACACGTCGCCACATCCCAGACGACTTTAAATTAAATAACATCCCAATGTTTTCCTTGTGATCGTCGTCCATTCGTTTAAAAGATATTTTCTTGAGAGCCTCTTGTTTCGGATTTATTTGCGCAGCACTCCCTTCTCGGGGTGGGTATTGTGAGTGCTATTTGTGCAGTTCATAGTGTTGTTATGTATGCACTACTGGCTGCATGTTTTCCCACACTATCAGAGCAGTTGTGTTGTTCATTGGTCTGTGTACTCGTATTTAGATACTACAATTTTGACATAAAGCACAATAATTTTAGCAAGATAGAAGACACCTGATGATGGCCGTATACGGCCGAAACATGTAGTGAAGAAGAAGGGTGACTGGATAGGGGGTTACATTTGAGACGGAAATATATGTGAAATAAATGACATATTGATGCAACACGATGCTTAAATACAATATTATTAAACTCCTACATAATATAGCTCCATGAACTGACTTCTTCAGAAGCTAACAGTCGCTCAGCTGGTCAAGAAATTCCACGCCCTTTATGGAACACCAAGTTCCATCATAGTTTTCCCGAAGAACCCACTATGGAATCCCACCCTGAGCCAGCTGATTCCAGTCCACAACCTTACACCCTTTTCAGATCCAATTTCAATATTAGTCCAACCTTCCATTTACGCCTCAGTCTCTCTGATGGTACATTTAGTTTGGTTTTTACTACTAAAATTCTGTATGCACTTCTCATCTGTCCCATGAGGACTGTATGTCGTGTCAATGTCCCCAGTTATTCCAAAGCCAAATTGAAGTCTTGCCGATCAAAAGTGTCCGCGCGGTCTAAGGGCGCGTACACACTAGCGAGCTGTTGCATGTAACGTAACGGTTACTGTAACCACATTCCGAACCACGTTCGCGAACGTACTTCGAGCGCGATCTGTAACACGACCGGCGAGCCACTGCCTTGTCGGTTTTTCTACGAACACAAAGGGGCTCGCAGTAGGCTCCTGGACGCCACAATCGCTTGCTCTCAAATGTGTACGTTTCCTCCGAGCCAGGAGTAGCGTTGCGAATCGCTATGCCTTCATGGCGAGCTCACCACGAGCACCAAGTATCGGGTCGCTCGAAGCTGGTTACATGACGACTATGCACGTGTCGTCCATACGAAGACGTGGTTACAGTAACCGTTACGTTACATGCAACAGCTCGCTAGTCTGTACCCGGCCTTAGGCATGAACCGTCTTCGCCAGCTCGAGGCATGGATGTCTGTGTGTGTTCTCCTGTGTGTAATGACCTTGCGACAGGCTGATCCCCGCCCAAGGAGTCCTACCGACTGTGTATACGACTAATAAACTTAAAAAGCGGCCAAGGTCCAACAAAGGGTTGTAGGGCCATAATAATAAACTGTGGTTTTAACTCTTTATGTCTTCTGAATGAGCTAAAGGTTTTCAAGCTCAGAACAGCTGATCAGTTTATTCACATGACCTACACACATGTACTTACTTATCTACGCACAGTAGTGCTGATGTTATTATTGCATTTGTCGGAGATCATGAGGCTTTCTAATGGGGAAATTTTATAAACACATATGACATACAGTGATACATGTACCTGCAACGTACTCATGCAGTATAAGCAGTACAGTATCAGAACAAGAGATCGGCTGTAACACATTCTGTTTAAAGGGATTAACATTGCCGAAGTAACTGATTTGTTATAACTGAATCATTTTAGCAGGCTATGCAGTTACCTCGGACATCACGAGAACACCCCCTCAATTTTTAACCTGGAACGATGATAAACTTAGGACAGCAACCTGTTAATGGTCTTCGGTTGTTCGTGATGGCTTACAACTGCTGCTGTGGTAATCCGAACACCAGCCATTTAAGGATGTCGCATTAACTGCCCTCTATTCATGCCGTTTCTATGTGGATACGGAAATGGTTTCGAGGTAACAAACTAGTGGTGCAGGGATTTCTTGAATAACTGATGATTACTATGAATTCTCGGCAAAAAGTGCAAGAAAAGAGCGCGAAGAGAAAGGGCCACGTATGTCCGCCCGTTTGCATATTTCACACCCAGCACGATGGACTGAATTTTATGAAATGGGTATGTAGTATTAAATTTCCTCGGTCTTTCTCTTGCTGCTTTTTATTTAAATAAACCGTCATTTGCTTCCATGGCGACGTATAGGCCAAGATTCTGTAAGTGAAAAGACAAAAGCTGTTGATAAAATAAGCCGGCGCTGTTATGTGAGATATCTCGTAAGTAGCAAGGACAGGTTTCACAGAGGTTGGGTTCCTTTCAAACGTACAGTACAATACAAGATATGAAGTGAAGGCTGTGTAACAAGTTTCGTGAAGCTCAAAACTTACAAGAGGGGATGAACATTATAACATATATCTGTGTTTCTTTAGGCTAAATTCGGATACTGAGAGCTACTACTGCCGATCACATGGCCGCGCGGTCTAAGGCATGAACCGTCTCTGCCCGCTTGAACACTGGGATCGTGGGTTCGAATCCCACACGAGGCATGGATGTCTGTGTGCATTTATTGTTTCTGTTGCTGTGTGTGTACGCAGCGGCCTTGCGACGGGCTGATCCCCCGGCCAAGGAGTCCTACCGACTGTGTATGGATTAAGAAACTGAAAAAGCGGCCAAGGTACACAAGGTCTGTAGAGCCACGGGCAGGCAGAGAGTGAGACAGATGCCACAGTCGTACTCAGGTAAAGCTGAACTTGTCCCTGTGCTTAATTAATTAGCATAAAGCCTTGAAGACGAATAAGAGTGGAGGCACAGATCCTCATATTCTTAACAGCGGCACTAGATGGAGATGAGTAGTTAACGCCCCAACCGTTTTACCTCCGGAGAATGAACTCCCAATACATTTCACAGAAGGCCGGATAGGTCCCAGAACCAGTCTAGAAGCTGTGTAGAAAAGAACAATCTCCTGTCCCTGTCGGGAATCTAACCCTGATTCCTTTGCCTTCCAGCACGTAGCCCGCCGTTACACCGACTGAGCTATCCAAGTTCCTACTCTTGCTCAGCCAAAACGTAACTCAAATATACACAATTCCAGAGCTGCAACGAACTGTGTTGAACCAACTTTCTCGTGTTTTTAACGTTTTAAAACAAATCAGTTGTCAGCCGCTGTATCCACTCTAACAGCAGAACATGTCCCATCGAAATATATTTTTGTTTGCCGTTCAGTGACCGGCCACTATCCCCAGAAGCGCTCGCTCTATGCACAGACAGTATAATTAAAGTCACACTTTATTTTCTGAATTAGATGTCACAAACAAGAGTCCCATGGTCTCAGTATATGTACAGAACTGCTATTGAACCTTTCGTGTAGGACCAGACATGCAAATACAAAATACACACGTCAAGTGCAAGCCTTATGGCCTGGCTTCTGGAAGCTATAAAACATGACAGGATAGGCCGGTGCGCACTAGGACAGCGCTCTCTGCGTACATTAACAGAGGCAGCAGACTTCCATTTTAAAAACATTGTGGAACGTGTACCATTTGTTAGAGTTGTTACGACTTGGCGTGCCCCCATTCACCACCCTTTGGCCCATGATGGGAACGTTTTGTTGTATTTGTCCTGTATGTATGTAACCCCACCCCACCCCCATGGTCCTATTCGCCTGTAAAACTAAATTCTAAACCCACTTCCGTAGAGCGACGTCAGGACGTAATGCTCCTGCCGGATGCTGGGGATGAGAGAGGGTGCACTCAGCACGGTACCGACATGTTTTACCTTTCATACCGACCACGTTAACAAGTTTGTGCAATTACCAGAGACCCAGAATGGGGGAGAACAGCGCATCGGCTTCAAGGGGGTGAAAACAACAACAGAGGCATACGGTAAAGTTGAGTGGGGGATTTGGCCCAGAGAAAAGAGAGGGAGACGCTAGCTGGAGGGTGGGTTATATTGAACGCTATGCGTCGACAATGGCTAATGATACAGTAGTCCACTTGCAATTGGTGTTTTTGTTAGGAAGGCCCACAATTCGGTCCGCAATAACATGCCAGGACGCCGCCATGTAACTGAATCCATCTCTGGATGCAGTTGCTTCGTCTGATGAAACGTGTTGACAAGATATACACACTCACTCCGAACTGTTTACAGACTGTTGCAAGTCAACTGAGGCATGAGGACTACTACTTTAACAGTTCCCAATAAATATTTAAAGACTTATCAGGCTATATTCAAACGACAACGTAACTTTACAATCATCATCGTCGGCAAAACATCACTTTTTGAGCCATAGCCTTTATTATAATATTGGTTGGAAAGCCAGAAGAAAAGAGACCACTGGGAAGACCAAGGCGTAGGTGGATGGACAATATTAAAATGGATCTTAGAGAGATAGGATGGGATGGGATGGATTGGATTGATCTGGTTCAGGGTAGGAACCAGTGGAGGGTTCTTGTGAACACGGTAATGAACCTTCGGGTTCCATAAAATGCTGGGAAATTCTTAAGTAACTGCAGAATTGGCGGCTCCTCCAGAAGGGCTCAACTGCATAAGTAAGTAAGTAAGTAAGCAAGCCTTTATTAGAAGATGCTGCCAGATTTGATCCGGTTTTCACGTCTTTGGATTTGGCAGCAATAATTTCTTTTCACAAAGCAAGGCCGTCAGCCTTGCGTTCAACCCCCAACCTGGAGGGTCATATCCCTTTATTCATTCCCCCAGTGACGGGGTGGCCCATTTATACCCCTAGGCACCGAGTCTCCTTTTCGTCTTCTACGACTCTCAGGGCTACGGTGAAGGTACTGTAACCCGCCTCCACATGGGGATAACTTCATAATAAATGTTTATATTCTGCATACAATCATGTGAAATAACCTTAGGCAAGTTTTAGCAGTGCACTTATTGAACGGACAATCCTGAGGATGATATACGAATGTCGAAATGTGTCAGGTCACGTATTAAGTTGAAATGAGTAACGAATAACACTTCATGTTCTAACTTGACGGTGCTTTTAATGTCTTTAAACCCCCATTAACTTTTTTCGAAACTCGCCTAAAAGAAACATAAAATATAAAAGGTTCCAGTACAATACTCTCACTGTAGAAATAAGAGCAATATAAAACTCCGTGGCCTGTAGTCCGCAAGCGAACTACACCGACCGAGCGACCGCCGCTTGTCGCGGATAGAGGGTGCCGCGTGGTCAGCGTAACGAATGCCCATGGCCGTTAATTTCGGGTTTCTAGACCTGAGCCGCTACTTTTCCATTCAAGTAGCTCCTAAATTATCCTCACAAGGCTGAGTGGACCCCGTTCTTGACCCACTACTTCTCAGAAAATCTGGTAGCGCCGGTAATCGAAACCGGTACCTCCGCATCTGTAGCCAGGAACTCTGGCCACTAGACCACATGGTTGCGAAAACTTTCCAAGAGAGTAAAGATTCACAAGATTTACTTATATTAACGATACGAGACACTGTGAGAAACAAAATACATCTGAAAAAGAAAACTAGCTATCTTTATGCCACGAATTTGCCCTACATTCGCGTGACGTGTGTCCGTCGTAAAGTCAAAAAACGCGTAAATTTATTTTTCTGAACTTGCTTTAAGAACATAATAGAGTTGTTCTGAAAGCATGTACCGCTGTATGTAACTCGTATATAAGGGAGTCTTTTCCCTGAAGAATTATAATTAAGTTGTTTACATGTTCCACAGCGTCAAGCAGAAAAGCCACGTCAGTTTTTCAATTTCCATCTTTCGCTTGTGGGAATATTAGATCTTTATATTTCATGTCCAAGAACATCAGTATTTCATCTTGTCTCCTAACGCTTTCAACTCACACAAAAGCGCATATGCCATTTTTACTTTCAACTCGTTGCCCTGCGAGTCATGCATAGTGCAGGACTGGATTTATGGAAGTGAAAACATTACACTCTCTGTAGTCCAACCCTACACAGACGGACGGACAGATCGGTGCCCGCCGTGTAAGAAGCACCATCCACACAATGGCAACTGCATGATATGTCAAGAGCATTAATGGCAATCATGGAAACTTCATGTCACCATCGAAATCGCGTGCATGCACGAAAATATATCACCGTCTAGTGAAACAAAGGAAGGCTACAGCTTGTAATCTCACTTCATATTTTGTTCTGTATATACATAAAATCTAATGCCATGTTTTAAACCCTTCTCGCGCTACGCACAAGATTTTTCGATTAAAAGTGACCCTTTAATTTGGATTCTTGAGATGAGTGAAAAGAATGTGCTTCGCCCTCTCTCCACAATTAAGATAACTATTTATGATTTTTCAACTATACAAACTATGTTAGGACGCAAATGCGATGAATAACATTTCTGTGCAGATTCTATTATGCTTCTATTAGTGACGAGGTTTACCGATCACAGTGGTCTCTCGAACCCAAAACCGTGGGTTCGAATCCCATTTAAGATATGGATATCTGTTTGTGTTTATTCTGTGTTTCTGTAAGGTAGCGGCCTTGCGACGAGCTGATCCCCCGTCCAGGGAGTCCTACAGATTGTCTTAGATTAAGAAACGAAGCGTTCCACGGATGCCCTATGCGCAAAGTAGAAGCAACAGGATAGGACCTGAACTTTCCAAATTTAATGAAGTGTTATATATGATTTGATTATAGTTTCATGTATCAACTGATTAACTAATTAAGCATACATCATGAGTCACATGTAAGAAGTGACGAACTTGCAGATTTTTCTAATATAAAAAACACCAATGATCTGATTATCCGTGCTCTCCTCTTAGCTTCCTCCACACATGACGAACAACGTAAAGACTCAATAGTTGAAGTTGTCGCTACCATGCTGGGCAAAGTTAATTTTCCTTCGTAACCAGCCAGCACAGCCGTGATTTGCTTGAAGCTCAAATACGGTTTAACTGTACCCATAAAGCAAAAAAAAAAAAAAAGTAAAGGTATCCCTATAACAGGCCGTGAAGGCCCATAGGGTTGTGAGATGTTGAGATTCCCACATTTTCTAGACAATCGACTCATAGATGGCGGCAAGGTTGTCAGCCCTACGCGCTGACCGCCCTTTACCCCCAAGAATATTCCCGGTACTCATTTCTGTTAGAGTCTGAGTCGACCCCAGGGCCATAGTGCGGCTGAAAGGATTAGATCAATTGAAAAAAAAAAATCCAATTACCTCATCCGGACTTGAACCCGCGACCTTCCGGCTTATAGCATAGTGCCTCAACCAACTACGCTACCGCGTGCCCCTTAACTGTACCGATACTTTCAAAAATTATTCATCCTATGGAAAGAGGTTCACGCCATAAAATAAATGCCTCATTTTTACCTATAACATTTACTTGATATATTTTTAACATGGTGAATAATTTAACGAAACACAAGTTAAATCAATTTCAGGCTATACGCAGCGCACTCAGCTTCGTAACAACAGAGCTGTAGCTAATATAAATAATCAGCAAGGTCAAAGAGGCGTGCAAAAACGGAAATAGTCTACTGTATGTCTTCCAAATTTTTAATTTCCTTGGTCCAGTTTCAACAAACTTTCTATAGTAGAGAGCCTGTAAAGTTACACAGCTGCCTTATTAAAAAAAAAAAACTCTTACAACAGTCCCGAAATGACAAGCATTTGGTTACTTTACTGTCTCAAAAAGTACGTTCGTATTTAATGATGTCAGACATATAAAACTGGTGTCCATGTTGTGCAGTTAATCCAAGCTAATCACAGAACTGCACTTCAAGGTAAGGCTATCTGACAGCGATGAAAAAGTTAGCATGAAAAAAAGAATACCCTGCGAATACAGAGGTGTCAAAAGAGAATTATGAAACATAAATTTTAACATTTTGATAGCTGCTAGGTTCTGAAGGACATGAGCCTTGTCGTCAAACAAACCTGGCGGATTAACATGTCACCTACATACGTGTCATGTTCTCCAGCGAGGGACGAAGGACTGGTAACAAGACATATTTACATACCAATAATAACCGACATGTTCTCCTGATATGAATCTGCCCAATCAAATGCTAGTGGAACCGAGAGGGACTTTGGCCATAGTCAACCAGGAAATGTTTGCTTATGATCTATTCATGTAAAAGAATGTATGTCAACTTTCAGACGTTGCGGGTCAGTAACATGCATTTCAGTATCTAACAGAAATCAACCATACGTTGCTATGCACACCTGCACTTAGTATAAATTATGTCCATATCATTGTTCACACTTCAGTACGCTCTACATTTAGGCACTATACTACACCCGGAAGGTCGAGGATTCGATTCCCGATGAGATCATTGGATGTGCAATTGACCTAATCCTTCCAGCCGCACTATGGCCATGGGGTAGACTCAGCCTCTAACAGAAATGAGTACCAGGAATCTTCCTGGGGGGTAAGGGGCGGCCGGCGCGTAAGGCTGACTTCACCGCCATCTGTGAACAGACTGTATAGAAAATGTGGAAGCCTCGACGTCTCACAAACTACGGGCCTCCCTGCCTGTTACAGGGATAGCTTTACCTTCTATATACAAATACAGTATATATAGAATACATATAAATTTTTAAAAAATTTCATGGGATACATGGAAAACTCAATTTATGGTCTTATATAAACCAAGCTTTATTGTGGATCAATATGGCTTAAAATCAGAATTTTGGAAGGACGTTTCGTGTAAGTTTCTTATATACAATAGCTGTAATACTGAGGGATCCGTAACTACCCAGGAATCTCAGAACGAATGAGGTGGTCCATCATGAGACGTGTCGAGGCGTGCACTGAATTTCATGGAGAACATTTTGAGCGCTAATTACACATGTACCCTTTCAGCTATAACTCACAAATATAATGTTTCCGGACACATTTGATATGGACTTTTTTCGTGTTTTAGTATGTGGAACTCTTATCTAAATTTCGTCCACAACTTCCAGTCACACCCTGTACATTACAGACCACAAAGCACACAGTGTTTTTCCCAAGATCAGAAATAGACTCAAGCCATCCAATTCTCACACAGATCCAGTAAAATTATCAAATAATCAATTAATTTCTGACTGCCAAACTGGGATAGCTGAGCTAGTAAAATGTCTGGCTACAGATAGGAAGACTGAGCTTCGATTCCAGGTAGATGTAGGAGTTATCCTCCTTGTCAACACGTTCAGACTGGCTCTGGAGCCCACAAAACCTCCTATCGGAAGTTCATTCACCTAAGATAAAGTGACCGGTGTGTGAACCTGTCCACGTACCTCTGTCTAACACCGATGTGAAGAATACGTGGATATATACCTCCAAATCCCCTAAACGGCTTCATGGAGAGGTGCTTAGGCAAAGGGGGAAACTGAAATCTACAGCAACAAAACAATGAAGATTGGGAAACGCTACACGTTGTGACTTTGTCATCAATTTCTGTGATCTCTTGCCCTGTCTCGGCCTAGCTGTGTAACAGATGCAGTGGGAAGACGGACAGCGTCCCGACAAGACGCTGAAAATTTGGTTCAAGAGAAACACAACTCCGGGTATTGTAACGCGCAGGGTGGCTGGGGGGGAGTTAACAGTTACAAAACTTGAGAGTCCAGTGGCGAACTCGTCTGCCGAGACAACATCTAAAGCAGTTCGTACCCACAACTCCGGGAACGTTGGAGAAGTTTCGACTGGAAACGAGGGAGTATTTGGTGGCCAACCGGGACTGTTTGAACTTCATACCATACATACAAATAGGATAGGGATATGTGAATTAGGAATAGCAAAGGATATAAAACGGGGCAGTCAGCCATATGAGAGCACGAACGTATGGGTCGAGCTCAAATCCGTATGATTAGGATAGCTTTTCTTTCCTCTCGCTCCCACTTGGAACACAGGGCTGATTTCTCAGTTGTATTCATCATTTTACAGACGGTAGGACTCCTTGGACAGGTGATCGGCTCGTCGCAAGGCCTCTACCAAAACACAGAATAAACGCATACACACACCAAACATCTATGCCTTGTGTGGAATTCGAACCCACGATCCCGGATTCCAACCGAGCGAATACAGTGCATGTCTTAGACCGCTCGGCCACCGTGACCGGCACGATTAGGCTAGTAACAACTGTAAATTAATAACGATGGATCCAAGTGCTCCAGAATAATTTCCATAAGTGAACCTACAGATTTCCACTAGAGCCTGTGTTACATTTGCTAAATCAAATTTTAAAAGGTTCTCAATTTCGCCATGTTCATAGTCGTTATGATATAAAAAACGTTCGCATACAGAATTTGTAGGATGCTTATGATGCACTACAATACTGCACAAGCGCACTTCGATTTTTTTATATTTTAGGACTCTTCATTATTTGGTGAGTGTCGATTCAATCTCACAGGTTCTCATGTGGCCATTCGTGTATGCTTAACGGTGATGGTGGGAGATTAAAATGTATAGGGGGGGGTGACGTCTGGTGGCATGATGTTGAAACCAAGTTTCAAGAAAATAAATTAATTTGGGGACAGATACACTTACCTATACATAGACATGATGCACAGTATTTTTTGGTATTCCCAAACGCTCTTTGATGAGTCTTGCAGAAACACATCTGTCTGATGGAAGGATTTCGGTCACTTTTCACATTTTCTTCAGTGCGACTTGCTCTCCGCTTTGATGCACGTGGAGCGTCTTCAATGTCCTCCCTGCCGTCACGAAATACAGCATACCGTCGAAAAATGTCCAGCGACATAAACAATCACTACCGTACACATTTTTCATCATTTCGTACGCTGCTCCGGCTGTTTTGCCTAACTTTATACAAAATTTGATATTGGCTCTCTGTTCAACCGCCATTTTCCGATGAGCGTCAGAAGAGTACTGTTATATTCAAGGTCAGAACACATGCTTGCACTTTGAAATTATAGACAGCCACAACTGAAACTTCAAGAATCTCAACGCCAAAACTCGCCAACAGACGGCATTGCAGTGCAAATTAAAAAAAAAAGTCCTAACGGATCCTGGACACACCGTGTATCACAGTACCGTAGGCCTACACTTCCTGACAAAGGGTGAAAGTCAGCTAACTCTATGGGGCACAGATCTTGAGAAGTCAATAGTTGCTCCACTTCATAGAGTTCAAAAGAGCCCGACAGAAGGAAAGAAAGAAAAAAGCCACGAAATATGAAAGGTGGATGGTCTCTACTGGCATGAAGTTTATATGAAGTTTCATGGAAATCTGTCATTTGAACACGTACGAACACAGTAAAACCATAGGCCAAGTTTGTGTGTGTTGTAGCTTATTTTGCGACGTTGTCAGTATCTAGACTGTACAGAGTCTAATGATAGGACTGATGAATGGTGAATTGGAAAGGATTTGGAAGGAAGCGATCGTGGCATAACTGAGGTATAATCCTCAGAAAACCTCATTCAGTACAGACAGCTTACCTGCCGAGACTCGGAACAGAAAACTTCCCAAATACAAGTCTCGAACGTTATCGCTATACCAACCTGCTCGGTCGGCCTAGCTTCGTTTGTCTCTACCGAAAATGTAACTTCTTAACTCTTCAAAGGCTGAGTCAGAGTCTGAGTTACTTTACAACTGGCGATTTACCGCGAATCAGTTCGTCTTGGCGACAAGCCGCTTGAGACTCAGGACCATCATTTTTTTTCACTGACCCCTTGCTGTCGTAGTCCTTATGTAATATCTTCTTGTCACAGAGGAGGGCTCTGTCGTTTACAGACAGGCCTCTGGCCCTCGCTAGCGCAGTCATTATCGGGCCCGAGTGCCACGGGGCTCATATCCGCATTATACCGTCTCAGATTCGAGAATCCCCCAATCTGGAGGGCCAGGTCCTCATACAGCTTTGATTCCAACCTGATTCGTACCTCACAGAAAACACATCGCGTCTCCGCTACAAATCCCAACCGTTTACCGTGAGAAGCATATGAAACCAATACACTGTGTGGGAAGAATGCAGAGTTTTAGCATGTTAAAGCAGGCGGTACATATAGCAACCGCTGGAATTTACATGATTACACTCCGTTTTGGAGGTAAAGCAAGTACAGACCTAATTCTGGCAGCAACCACATGTGCATCTTCTTGTCATAGCTCGTAAGCAATATGGACCTTTAACCTACTGGTATACCATACAGAATACTCAGGAATACTTACATTACGTTAAAAAATAAATAAATAAATTATTCAATGTTACAAAACTTCTCCAGTGGCCCACAGATTCACTACATATTATGTCCAATACGTAAGCTGTGTGGACTCTCATCCGGTGGCGTCTCACAGATGTAAAAGCTAGCCTGTGGGTACATATCCACGATAGTACATAGGACAGAGGGTATCCGTCACTGATCCTAACTTCACAAGTTTCCTGCTGTTAGTATACGCAGTAACAACTTGCGCTTCGAATACACAATAGCGAATTCAAATTTCTGACAGGAAGAGGTCTAAGATATTCGCACAGATGATATGAACTTCTGGCACAAACTCTGGTATTCCATGTCAGAGCAAAGTAACAGAGACACGGATATGGAAATCAAACAGATTTCAGTGTGCGCCTTCTCATACGAGTACAATTAAGGTAAGGAGATGTGATAAATCCAGCAAAAAGAGGAGAATCCTTAGCGCTGCAAGAATTCAAAATTTATAAAAAAGAAAAAATATTTCAGAATATAGCATTACTTATTGCATGTAAAAAAACTATCCCTGTAACAGGCCGTGAAGGCCCACAGGACTGTGAGACGGTGAGGGTCCCACATTACCTTCACAATCGGCTCAAAGATGGGGTAAGGTTGTCAGCCTTACGCGCCGGCCGCGCTTCACTCCCCAGGAAAATTATTTAATTAATTCCTGGTACTCATTTCTGTTAGAGACTGAGTAAACCCCTGAGCCTAGTGCGGCCGGAAGGATTAGCTCAATTGAAAAAAATCCAATGACCTCATCGGGACTTGAACCCGCGACCTTCCGGCTTGTAGCATAGTACCTAAACCATTACGCTACCGCGTACCCCACTTATTGCATGTAGATGAACATATATTATTTAGAAGAACAGCAGATGACTTAAAAATGATTCGTTTCCTTAAATTAAAATTGCAACAATGTGGCACGCAAAGTCAATTAATGTATCGAAATCTTTAGATGTGTAGGGTGTGTCCAGGATCCGTTACGACTTTGTTTTTGCCATGCAATGCCATCTGTTGACGACCTGTGGCGTTAAGATTCTTGAAGTTTCATTTGTGGCTGTCTATAATTTCAAAGCGCAAGCATCGCTGCATCATGTGTTCTGACCTTGAATGTAACAGTACTGTTCTGACGCTCGTTAGAAAATGGCGGTTGAACAGAGAGCCAACGTCAAATTTTGCCTGAAGTTACACAAAACAGCCGGAGAAGCGTACGAAATGATGAAAAGTGTGTACGGTAGTGACTGTTCGAGTCGCTCGAACATTTTTCTATGGTATGCTTTATTTCGTGACGGCACAAAGGACATTGATGATGCTCCACGTGCATCAAAGCCAAGAACAAGAAGCACTGAAGAAAATGTGAAAAGAAAAAAAAAGTGACCAAAATCCTTGCATCAGACAGATGTGTTTCCGCAAGACTGATCGAGGAGATTTTGGGAATACCAAAAAGTACTGCGCATCAAATTCTGACCTAGGATTTGGGAAAACGGAAGGTCTGTGCGCGTTTATACAGCACGCGCTGCCAGGCGATGAAAAACATGCCAGAGTGGAACACTGCAAAACATGTTATGGTCGGCCCAAAGCGATACAAAATTTACAAAATCGATTGTTACTGGTGACGAGACATGGTCTTTTCAATATGAGCCTCTCACAAAGCGGCAGAGTGCCGCCAAAGTGCCAAAGGAATCATTCACAAGGAATTTCAGCCAGAAGGTCAAACAGTGAATTCTGATTATTATCTCGGAGTCCTCAATCGTTTGTTCTTCGAATTCGACCTGAATATCGAGAGCAAGGTTCCTGGTCGCTCCCCCACGACAATGCCCCACCCCACAAATCGAAGATCATGAGCGATTTTCTGGCCAGAAAATGGATCACAGTCCTTAATCATCCTCCGTATTGGCCAAATTTGGCTCCAGCAGATTTCTGGTTGTTCCCAAAAGTTAAGTTGGCCATGAAAGGAGACCGTCACGACACCATCCAGGACATCCAAAGGGAATGTACTGCAGTTTTAAATACGATTCCACAAAAGGAGCATAGTGACTGTTTTCGAAAACTTTTCAATCGATTCCAGCTATGTATTGATTCAGAAAGAGACTATTTTGAATAAAAAGACTGAAATTTTGAAAATAATTCACGCCTTGTATTTAGAATGAACACAGTCCTAACAGAACCTGGACACACTGTGAATATATTTTATTTATGGTTTATTTAACTATTCTTAAGTAGCTCAGATTATAGCCGAAAGCGTCGGATGAAGGGATGATCAATGAACCGTGTTACCTAGCTTGAGGTACTACCTCGGCACGCGGTAGCGTAATTAGTTCAGGCACTATGATACAAGCCGGAAGATCGCATCCGATTTCCGATAAGGCCATTGGATTTTTCAATTGACCTAATCCTTCCAGCCGCACTACGGCCCTGGGGTCGACTCAGCCTCTAACAGAAATGAGTACTAGGAATCTTCCTGGGGGTAAAGGGGGGTCGGCGCGTAAGGCTGAAAACCTTACCGCCATCTGTGAGTCGATTGTCTAGAAAATGTGGAAGCCCCGACGTCTCACAAACATATGGGCCCCCACGGCTTGTTACAACGGTAGCTCTACCTCTTTACCTCAGCACCCAACATATGTTTCTCAGAAAATCTACACAAACCTCAGCCAAAATAAATAAATAGGCCGAGATAACAAATCGGGACCTTCGCAACGGTCACTCCATCTCTACGTTTAGTCGCCTGTGGGAGGTAAGGAATAGCATGACGGAACACTTCTCAGGCCTAGTGAAGTAACTTTACATACGGTATTGCAAAACTGTATAAGCTCAGGAAGGGAGAAAAGTATTGAAGATTACATGACATACATCTAAACCTACAAGTGACGTCCAAAAAGTCTTCATAGGGATGAATATCAGTCTCTCAGTCTCAGGCAGGAAAACATATAGACGATGTTTGAGAACAAAATGCTGAGACAGGGATTTGAACCTCAGGAGGAGGACTGTCTTACCACGCTGTCGGTATTCAAACTACAGCGTCCAAGAACAGAGTGATCAGTGAATAATGAATTGCAAAGGTGTGAAAGGAAGTGGTCTTGGCCTATCACAGGTACTGTCATAGTATTTGCCTAAATGTACTCATAGAACCATGAAGAACCTTAGTCAAGAAAAAGGCTGTCCAAGGCGAGATATGGACCGGGGACCTTCCGTATACGAAGGAGTGCTACTCGCTCATCCGCGATAATCGGTGACTTAAAGAAAGTCCTGAAAAATTTCTTCATAATCTGTAAAAGTTATCCTTATGCCTAATTAATTAAGGCGTATGGGGAGTGGATGTATAGATCCACATTTTCTTGACCTCGGCACTAGCTGGAGGTGAGTGGTCAGCTTCACGCCCCTGCCGCTTTACACCTGGGAAAGAGCTGCCGGTATCCATTGCATAGGAGGCTGTGTGGACCCCAGAGCCGGTCTGGACGACAAGGAGAAGTGAAAATTCTTGCCCCTACTGGGACTCAAACTCAGACCCCATGGTCGTCCAGCCCGTAGCCAGTCGCTATACCGACAAAGCTGTACTTCCACAATTAGGGCATTCAAGTAAGGAAGACTGAAAAGGCCGAGACATGTAAGCACAGATGATTTGAGATATGCATACAAAATTTTGGTAGGGAAATTTCAAGGTAGGAAACAACTTGACAAATCCCAAGAACGGGTAGGAAGACTACAGTAAGGTGGATCTCCGAGAAGAAGGGGTTTGAGGGCGTGGACTGAATCCGTCTGGTCTAGCAAGGCTTTAAACAAAATCTGGAGCATAATGTTTGTTCTGCATATGATTCGTAGGCATCATGGGGAAGAGCCACCAGACAGCCAACCCAAGAAAACACAAGAACGATAGTCGTGTGCAGACGTGCAATGGGTTACAGCGAGCTGTGAATGCATATAATCTTTCGAGACTTGCAGGTAATATCAGATGGACCACGTATTAGTTGGAATGGACACCCACAGCTACAATGACTTGCACATAGGGACACACGGGGCGGGCTCTGAAGTTCGTAGCATGGATCGACCTTGTGAACGAACAATGAAGCCATGTGATTGTCTGAAGGCTTGTTTCCCGATATTAATGCTATGGCCGATGTTGCTCATTGTTTGAGGTATATTCAATACACAAGACGTTTCGGGAGTTAGTTCTATTCCAGTCTTCAGGTGACTACTCGTCATTTTGATGACAGATTCATTACATTTTTCTGATGTCAGTAGCAACAGCTGGGACCAGATCTTGTGATTATTAGGATAGACACTAACATTATATATGAAGTAAAGATAAAGTTATCCCTGTACTTAACTGGTTAAGCACTACATTCAAGATGTGTGGCAGACTGGCGGTATAGTTCACCATTCTTAATCTCATCATTACATAGAAGTGAATCCTCATGTCCCTGCCACGATACCCCGGGGAAACAGCCCACTGTACCCATTGTATAAGAGGCCGAGTGGGCACCACAGCCTCTCTTGCCCCTGCCAGGACTGAAACCCCGATTCCTCGGTCGTCCAGCCCATAATCTAGTCGCTATACCAACTGAGCTATCCCGGGTCCAAGCACAAGGCATTCCTATCAGAAATCACACAGCCTACTTTCATATTAAAAGCATTCACAGATCTGTTATTATTGTGACATGTCAACGCATTGACAAGCAGGGGCTTGATAAACACCCCGCGATACACGCACGCAACAATAAGACAAACATTCATAGCTCGTTGCTAGGCAAGTCAGCCAGCCAACAGACTAGTGAGATGACTATCACGTGACTTTTTTCTGTGTGGTCTGCGCTACGCAACAATATAACTGTGTTTTCTGTGCGTAGTCCGTGCCGAGAGGATATGAGAGAATACGGGAATGGGAATTGACTTCACCTGAGTTCCGAAGTTCCAAGGCAACAGCAGTGTGACCAGAAGAAGAATTAGAAGACTTAGTGTATGATGTCCGGTCTAAAAAAACCGAGGTTAACGGCCGTGGGAATCCGTTGCGCTGACTACGCGACACCCTCTATCAGCAAAAGTTGGCACTAACTTCGTCGACAAGCAGTTTCTCGGACGGTATAATTCGCTTGCGGACTAAAAGCCACGGAGTTTAGTTCTTTAGTTTAGTGTGTGTGACGTTACATGTGCTATATCTATAGTAATCTTGAAAGTTTAAGAACTAATTATAGCTACGACCAGTGAAGACCCAATAAACCTATTCGGCAATCCAAAACCGCGTCTGTAGTCCATCCTACACGTGACATTATTTTACTTTATTTTTATTAAGAATTTATTGTTGAAGTACAGATTCTGTCTATGTTAAATCTGTCCCATATAATCTAAACATTTCGTGCCGTTGGCATGTTTGTAACTGCTGACAAAAATATTTCATACATTGTGTGTAAAATACGTAATGCTATCCCTGTAACAGACCGCTGAGTCCCATAGGGGTGTGAGACGTCGAGGCTCCCACATTTTCTAGACAACCGGCTGACAGATGGCGATGAAGTTATCAGCCTCACGCACCGACCGCTCTTTAGCCCCCATGATGATTCCTGGTACTCAATTCTGTTAGAGGCTGAGTCGACCCCAGGGCCATAGTGCGGCTGGATTTGGGGTTCCCACACAGTGAATATAAGGAGTACTGCCGTATAGTCCGGTGGAAGTCCAACGACGTTTCGAAGGAACGAACTGCTTACATTTTTAGGATCAGAGAACAAACAGGCCAAGGAAGAAATCAGCTGGCTTCCTACATCTTGCTGAATGAAAATTTATTTTGCAACCATGAAAATATGGTTTATTTGAGAAAATAATTGAAACCCCATTTGAGATTCATTCAGAATAAGGGTTAAAATGGACAGGTAAAGACCACAATTGAACTTCCTTTGTAAAGTAAAATACGATATGAAATCCCTATCTAAGTACACATAATTAGGTATACTTAAATAATTACTTCACATCTTATTTTAATATAAAAAAGTATATGGACAAAATAAACCCAATCTCCTTGTAGAATTGCGGTGCAGCCCCAAAATATTGTATCGAAATCCTTTCTAGACTGACAGACACGTCCTCTTCTTTAAAAGTTCATTTTAATGGAGTATAATAAACGAAAGTGAATATATACCAGATCGGGGGTTCACTCGATGAATCTGTTGTTACGTTCATGAACTTTCTGGATCTGAAAAGTCACTTCTCTAAACTTTCCAGCTGACAGGTCCGCTTCAAACAATTCGAAACCGTGATCTCGAGATGTGGACCGTATACTCGATGTTTATGCACAGCATTTGAAGTCTACATACATACAGATACAATTATTATATCCCGTTTTAAAAAGTGATAAGCTATAATGAGAAAAGAAAACAAGAAGTAGCAACAGGAATAAGATAATGGAAGCAAAGAAAGCAGGAGAGGAAGAAGCAGAATGTAAACGATTGTAAAGTAATTTGTGTTCACAGCGGGAGTAAAACAAATACTGGCGAGGAATGAGGGTGAGGAGAGAGAGAGAGAGACAGAAAAAAGAAACAAATTACTGAATGACTGGTCATATTCTGCATTGGGTTCCCATTAGTCACGCGGAATGGAGACGCTTATCACGTTGATGGGTGCCCCAAGAAGCAAAGTAGGGTAGTTGTCTGTCTCATACGAGTTTCAAATCTTATGAATATAAATAGCAGAGCTGCCCACTCTCCAGAGTATTATCAACACTAACAATCCAACGCAGAATTAAATGAAATGAATATTAAATACAGACTAACTAAAGCCGATCAGTGTGGCATATCGCAACTGGGCTGCCAGACTCACCGCAAAGTAATCAGAAAGAGTGTTTGCTATATGGCTACACAAACACAGAGGAGCGTTACTTCCAGCCCCCTCAACTCAGCTAGGATTTTAAAAAAACGCCGCATATTTAAGAGCGAAAACGTAATAAGTCGCTTTCGGTCCAATTCGGAAATGGTTCTCTCTTCATTAGCTGCTCATGGGGTAGAGAAGCCTTCTTGACAGACAGTCGGTCAGGCGTTTATCGAGTTCTCCGCCTTTTATCGAACCCGAAGGTTCATTGCCGTGAACATAATAGCCCACTACTAGGCCCATAACTTTAGCCAGATGAGTCCAGTCCACATCAAGACACTCTATTATTCTCTTATTCTTTTAATATTCTCTTCTCACCTAGAGCTGGGGCAGCAGAGTGGGTATAGCGACTGGCTACGGACTGGACGACTGAGGGGTGGGAGTTCGAGTCCCAGTAGGGTCAAGAACTTTCTCTTCTCAATCGTCAAGACCGTCTCTAGGGTCCACCCAACCTCCTAATCAATGGGTACCGGGGGTAAAGCGGCCGGGGCGTGAAGCTGACCAGTCGCCTCCAGCTAGTGCCGAGGTCAAGAAAATGTGGATCTATACATCCACTTCCCCACACGGCTTCATGGTGTAGTGCTTAATTCGTTGAGCACAGGGACTATACCTCTACCTCCCACCTAACCATATGACCCCCAAGTAATCTCCTTCCCTCACATCTTCAGACCATATTTTGAAGGAATTTGTCATCTTACCCATACGTGCTACACGTCCTGCCCATTATATTTTTCTTGATTTAACCATTATACCAATGTTAAGAGAAGAGCATAAGTTATGGAGCACGTGTTAACATTCATTTCATTCCCTTCGAAGTACAGGGAAGGGAATTACCCAGCTTCTGCTCCTAATTTTCGTAACGGATAAAGCACCAAGTCGCCGATCACAGTGGCCGCGCACTCTGAGGCATGAACTGTCTTCACTCGTTCGAACCCTGGGATAGTGGGTTCGAATCCCACTCAAGGAATGGATATCTGTGTGTGTTTATTGTGTAGGTGGCGGCCTTGCGACCGGCTCATCCCCCGTCCAAGGAGTCCTACCGTCTGTGTAAAAAGGATTATGAAACTGAAGAAGAGGCCAAGGCCCAACAAAGGGCTGTAGAGCTATTGATGAATGAATGAATGAATGAATAAAGCATCAAATACTCGACAATGTTCAAACCAGTCACCAGATTTTGTTATGCGATGTCGAAAAATACAATCGCCTGTTTCTGTAAAATTAATTGCGATAAAAGTTCAAATACCCTGTGTTTGGACGGTAACTACTTTCCTAAGAAATGCTAAATAAGATTATGAGGCAGGAGACCGACCTAAATAAATACAACAGCTCCAGCCTAGTTAGCTATTGGTCCGGAAACGTCGTATATAATTTTTAAACAACAGACAAGGAACTACTCTAGGTCTGTAGAACGACGTCCTTCAAAAGATAAGTCACTCAGTGTGTGAAGAAAATCCAAGACATTCATGGGAAAAAAAAAATCATTATTGTGTTCAAGAGGGCCACCCACTGGGCCCTATCCTGAGCCACTTCAATCCCCTCGACACCCTCCCACCCGGCTTCTTTAAGATCCACAATACTATCTTGCCAACTACGTCCAGGTTTCTCAAGCGGGCTCCTCCCTTCAGGTTTTCGACAAAGTTTGGCACGCACTTCTCACGGCCCACCACTTGATCCTACTTTAACTGATCACCGTAATAGTAAATTGGTAAAAGTTTGCTTCCTCCCACTTACGTCTAAACGTCCTCCTCTGCGCCGCGTTCTCAAACACCCGATGACCGCAAGGGTTCAATTGAAGAAACTCTGGTCGTGAATCTCAAGGGGCTTGGCGCCAAGACTAAGTGATTGGCGGTAAACTACCGGGCGTAAAGTAACTGTGACTGTGTGTAGTTTGTTGGTGAGTAAGTGAGTCAGTCAAGAGTCGCTGTAGCTGAGGTCGGGGACAGATCCGCAACCCAGAGTAAGAGGAAACTGCACTGTTGGAAGCCGCTACCGAGCAACGGCCAGGGAAGACCGAGAAGACTTTATGTGTGCTGTAGTTACAGTAATGTTTGGAGTGTGTAACTCATTAAGAATGTCGTAGTTATTTGTAGTTAAGTTCTGTAAGTGTTCAATAAATCCGATTACCCCTTCTATACTCACTGTAATATCGTGACAATATGGTCACACAAGTGACTTCCTCATACTGTGACGATTTATGTACCGGTATCCCGTGCAAAAAAAAAAAAAAAGCATAACGACGTGCCCACTTTTTCGAACTTACTAGAAGGGAAGAGATTTTGTTACAAATCCCACGCCATTAATGCACTACAGGCACCAACTACAGCGATATCGGTCATTACGATATGGCTATGTTAGATTACGTAATGGTCAGGAGTCATTCCATCAAGATGCGGGCAATCTCGTTTGCAAAACACCTGACTTACTGCGTATCATCTTCCTCGGTTATTAAAGCTTTGAAAACGAATTCCCGCTACTTGGTGCTCAAGGGATTGTACTCTTCACAGTAAAATCACATCCTATATCCATGTCCCAAATAAAAAACACTTCCATTTTAAATAACGTCACTTTCACTCGTTCCTTACCTTAAGCGGTAGCGTAGTGGTCAAGGCACTATGCTACAAGTCGGAAGGTCGCGGGTTCAAATTCCGATGAGGTCATTGGAGTTTTT
This sequence comes from Cryptotermes secundus, assembly GCF_002891405.2. Lineage (NCBI taxonomy): Eukaryota > Metazoa > Arthropoda > Insecta > Blattodea > Kalotermitidae > Cryptotermes > Cryptotermes secundus. Next base: position 984,180 of record NW_019737088.1, on the reverse strand, counting down.
TCAATTGACCTAATCCTTCCGGCCGCACTATGGCCCTGGGGTTCACGCAGCCTCTGAGTGAGGCTGACAACCTTACCGCTATCTTTGAGCCGATTGTCTAGATCAGTCGTGTCAAACATGCGGCCCCCATAACCACAAAGTGCGGCCCCTCATTTTTTAGAGCTAATTGATATTAAAATGAATATTAAAATGTTAGTAGAAATATTTTTTTGTAAAGACAATTTTCCAACAGACCAGAAGACAAGAAGTCTCACGCAGACATAAATTAACAGGCTGCAGGAAATTCAATGTTTTGCTATTTCTAACTAATTTCTTGTGTAATCTCTCTTTTTACATATTGAAAAGTGATTTGATACTTGTCAAAAATGGCATTCTCTTGCTTTTTAAAACTGTAAGATATGTGACTTTAGGTAATTATATTGAAATTATTCCTAAATAATAAATAGAATTAAATTTCTTTGTATCAAAATCTAATGTATATTTTTATTCTGAAGTGCGGCCCTGGACTATTATTTATAGGGCTGAGGTGGCCCTCGGTACAAGTTGAGTTTGACATGCCTGGTCTAGATAATGTGGGACCCTCAACGTCTCACAACCCTATGGGCCTTCATGACCTGTTACAGGGATAGCTTTCCTTACTTTATTTTATGATTCAACAAGTGTACATTATCAAATAACTTGAAACAATTATTGGAAAGTAATGTTGTTATTGGCCGGTCACGGTAGCCGAGCGCTCTTCGCTCGCTTGGAAACCGGGATCGTGGGTTCGAATCCAACTCAGATCATGGATATTTAGTTNTATACCGAACGTCCTGGTTGAGTCACCCAGATATCCAAGATAAAGGCCATCCTGACTAAGATTTTCGTGGTATTCCTCAGTCCCTGGAGTAAAATGTTGCCTTACAATGTCTCGACCGCTTCCTTCTGCACCTCCCCCAATTCATTATTTACTATTGACTTTCCATTTGGGGTTACATACCAGACGAAATTGAGATATGTACCATAAAGCACCCGGAGAGAAAGAGCAGGTAAATTAAGTTAGGTTTAAGTTTCTTGGGGTGGGGTGAGACTATGTCCACTTGGTACGTCGGCCACTAATTGGCCTATTGTACCAGCTTCGGATGATAGACGATGAGTGTGGAACAGTCGGTGGAATGAGAATTGGCAGGGTAAACTGTAGTACTCGGGGAAAACCTGCCCCAGTGCCACTTTGTCCACCACAAATCCCACATGACCTGACCTAGGCTCGAACCTGAGTCACTGCGCTGGGAAGCTCACGACTAATTTCCAGAGGTAAGCACATAACCAGCTACAGCATGTACGTAAAAGCTGCCACCACGTTTCCAAATGATATTATAAAAGTACAGAATGTACACTTCATAGAATTGTGACTGAGATTATTAAAATTACAATGATTATAATATCAATATTAAATTCGCATGCAACTCTTCTCTGGATTGAGGTTGAGTTTGAGTATGAGTATGAGGGGTGAGCCATAAAACTGGCCCTAGCACTGCGACCATGGATTGCGGCTAGTTCTTTCTAAGGGACCCAACAGTGTCTCCCTCCTCGCCTGTGGACGGAAACAGACCCGGTTTCCGAAACGTTCTGTCTTCTAGTTTTTAGAAACTCGGACGATGGACAGACTCCGAAAACCCAACAATTCTGACAAGACATTTTGCCTCACAAAAGTCTATAAATTTTACTTAAAACAATTTTTGTTTCGGTGAGCGTTTAGCAACGTTAACAGAAGCAAGCAAATTTGCGGCCGAACTGGCTGAAATTTTAAAGTAATATACGATTTAATTTGGAGAGTTTCTAAGACAAACCCTGTTGAAAACTGTCCTCGTGATTATGCTTCAATTCTGAATCGTTTAAACTTCACGACATTATTCCAAACGAGGACAATGCGATGAATCATTTCTTGCTAATGATTTAAGGGCAAAATCAACTGTCAATCTATTACGTATGCTCTTAGCACATTATACACTTTTTCAAGTTCAGGCATCATAAAGACCTGTGTCCAATGCACCACTGCACAAAATCGACAAATCTAGCTCAACTGCCATACGGCGTACAGGAACTAATTTAAGAGTATTTGTATGAAGACATCAGCTATCGCGACTTATAACAGCTTTGATCACTAAAACATAGTAATTACAGGTGAAAAAGAGAAACGCTGTATGTCATAAAAGAAAACGATCTCTTGAAATAAACAAACAAATAAACAAACGTCAATGAAACTTAAAGGTTCGAACTAAAGCTTAAATAAAAAGTATGACATACCCGGTCAATTTTCTTCTTGTTAGCTATCGGGTGTGTCTTCATGTCGGATTCTGCAAGGCGATTGAATTTCTGCATGCGTTCCTTTACACTTATCTTCTGCTCGGAGTCCGCATCAGGTGCATCCTAGCGTGCAACACAAACCAACGAAAGCGTGCAGATGTAAAAGAACGAATCACAAAAATATAAAACAAACAAATTAAACTGAGAGTGAAAAGTTACAAACACCCTGGTGATGTATGGCAACTCGATATAATAAAATTAGCTAAAAAACACACACACAAGAAGACAGTTAAAAATCAAACCGTATCATTCACGAATAATTCAAACAGTGCTCTCACTCATTATTATGGGAGAGTTGAGGTTCTCAAAAAGTCACATCCTAGAAAACAGAAGGCCTAATCTTCACTGCTCGTTACTCTACAGATACTAGCAGTCAAGTTCTGAGCGGAAGTCTGAGCGTCGTTGTTTGTGGGGCACAAATGCAATCATAAATTATATTACTATATACGTACATACTTAATGTAAGAAGTATAAATTTATTGGAAAATAATTCCAATCGAGGAGGCGTGGATTACCACGGTGGCCTACTGGTTGGTTCAAAGAAACATTTTAGTACTGAAAGAAGGGATAGACAAATGCAACGGTGAAAGAGGAAATGGAGGACGAAGAGGAGGGTGCCTGAATTGGCTCCCCATGCCTGCCATGTGTAATAAGATGACATTAATTTCCAGGATACCTATGTCCAGACCCATCGTTTGAAAGAACACTGTCACGTAGTTTATGGCTTCGTGACTAATAATAACGGGGTTTTGGACTAAATGGCTTGATTTATTAACGCCTTATTTTACAATCTCTCTTAATCAGAATAAATTATAGCTCTATAGCTAATCTACCCATTTCACAAATTACTAGAACACGCTAAGTCTTCTCAGGCTTCACTAATCATATCCTGGCAACTTTCAACGGATAACTGAACTGAACTGCACTGACAGCTATCGTTGGCTTCTTTTTATAAAGTCTCGAGCTGGACCAAAGCACATAAAACATCCGTTGCCGAGCAGTGGATATATGCGAACCACAAAAAACACCTATTGGGACGCTGGTTCCATTGTTGCATTCATAGCACCGTCGTACAGCAACGGAAGCTAATCGACTGTTTCCTGCGTATTCGTTACGGTGGGAATCTGTTCACCGACTCGTTGCCTAGAAACGGGTCTACATGTCACAATATGAACAAACTGTAATTACGTTCGTTTTCTATTCTTCCACCGCTGCATTCTGATTATGCGTCAAAAAAGTTCCCGGAATGGTGGTATACCACTCTAATGGTAGGACACACGGCAACGCTTACCTAACCACCTTCAAAGTAGGACCCTTCCGCGGACACACACTTGCTCCATCGATCCTGCCATTGTTGGAAGCAGTTGTGGAAGGTTTCTTTTGGAATCTTCCGGAGCTCACCCGTCGCATTCGGTTTGATGTCCTCCATGGTTGGGAAACGTGTCCCCTTGAGGCCCATTTTCAGAGTAGGGAACAGCCAAAAGTCACTCGGAGCGAAATCCGGAGAGTACGGTGGTTGAGTGATGACAGGAATGTTTTTCTCGGCGAGGAATTACTGCACAACAAGCGATGTGTGGCTCGCTGCGTTATCCTGATGCAGAAACCGCTGTCCCTGCCACTTGTCGCGCCGCTTCCTCTGCAAAACTTGCACGTAGAAATGGCCAGTAACAGTCAGTCCAGGCGGTACGAACTATGGTGCACCAAACCGTCGATGTCAAAGAATGCAATGAACATCACTTTGTCTTCTGACGAGGCGTGATTTTTTTGGCCGGATGTGTGCCACTCCGATAACTGCATCTTCGTCTCCGGGTCGTAGGCGAACACCAATGACACCAGTGACGATGTTTTTGAGAAACGTCGGGTCCTGCGTACTTTGGTCAAAAAGATCGCCAGGGACATCATGCGACATTCCATCTGATCCGTGGTCAGCTGCCTCAGAACAAACTTCGCATTGACGCGTCTCATCTTCAAATCATCGGACAAAATGGCATGAATGGATCCGTGAGAGATACCAACTTCTTGCTCCAAATCCGCGACGGTAATCCTTCGATCACAGTGAATCAGTTGTCGCACTTTTCCAATCATTTCTTCGGCTGGATGTCAAAGGTCTCCCGCTGCGCTGGTCATCCTCGAACGTCTCCTGCCAATTCTTAAACCGGGAAAACCAGTCGTAAATTGCGGATTTCTTTAGTGCAGTATCACCGTAAACTTGCTGCAGGGCCGATTGCGTCTCTGAAGCAGATTTTCCCAATTTGCACATGAACTTGATGCTCGCACGCTGTTCGAACTCCGACATTGCGCCGAATGACCAACACTCACGTCTAATTCAAACGGAACAGCGACGACACTGCACACTGAAACCTGTCCAGACCTGTAGCGCCTGCGAGCAGACACGCCTAGATCTCAACCACAACAATGTGTGCGCTATCTTATCGCTCGTTCTCCGTCTGCAGGGGAATTCCGGGAACTTTTTGACTGACCTACGTATAACGCCTCCATCTATTAAACTGAAGATTCAGTAGGTCTACAGTTTGTAAATGAGACGAGAATATTCAACCTATCTATGATAAAAATGAGTAACAATGTGAATTATATTTAACTGGGTCAGAATACGCAGGGCAAACGAGCCGAATATTTTACACCAGATATAAAGAACATATACAGGAATAATAACGATAATTCAGTGTATTCGAACCATGTACTGAGCATATAACAAACATATGGGAGTATTACCGACACAGTGAACATCACAAAAACATAGAGAAAAGGAAAAATCCTAAATATATTAGAAAAATGCCACATATATAAAATCAGTAAAAACAGACTACACATGAATGACGGATATACTGACATTTAAAAGCCAATATTCGAAACATTACAAAAATTAAACACTAGATAGCAGCACACACTGTATATAAAGGAGAACCAACCCAGCTTGGCAAATATTCGTTACAGCTATACACGACACACTAAGAGAACTACCCATCACCATAGGGTAAGTAAATATACATGCATATATATCAAAAGAAACACAAACACATCACACACAAAATACTACTACAAGATACTAATATATGTTACAGAAACATGCGTGCATAGGCGAGAGCATATCCTAAAAACTGAACTTACGACAGAAGCACACTAGTTTCATCAGCAATATTAGAGACACCTGCAGATGACCAATGTTGGTCGAAACATGAAGTATGATGTAGAAGAGATTTAATGTTTAAAACTTTTAAACGTTTTAAAAATCAATTTGAATGTGAGATGGCCATCTTAATATCATCATCATACTGAAACTTGGGTCTCTCTATAAGTCACTTCTTTCAAGTGTTCTTATTAAACCTGTGTACACATCTCCTCCTCAAGCACACAACATGCATTCCTTCACTTACCCAAACAATACACGGTGATTACAAATCATTAAGCCCTTCATTATGCAATTTTCTCCATTCTCTCTTTCAGGCCACAAGATTCTCCTCAACTTCCTATTTTTAATACACTATATTAGATATCCAGTCTCGCGCCTACACAAAATAACAGGCATAACCGTATTTCACTATTAATTTATAATTACTATTAACCATTCTACAGGCCTATAGAAAGAAACGCATGTAAGTCACCACGCATCGTTAAGTCCTCTCCAGAACTTCTTGTTGACACAGGGTACGGACTTTCACACCACAGGACCTACCTCTATTACAACTAACACAATAAATAAATATCGTGACGTCAGGATTTATAATAAGCAAGACCACTAAATTCTGGTTCAATGTTACTGGGTTTCCACACTTCTATTATCTAATATTCCGAACATAACAAACGTCTTCATATGGAAACTTAAGAAGCACCACCAAAGTTTGGTATGCCCTGCGATTATATGGGGAGAGAAAAGGCAAAAGAATGAGACACTCGAGAATATTCAATCCGGCACAATGGCAATTCTCAAGTATTCCTAATAATCCAAATTCGAGATTGTCACGACGGTGGCTACAGAGAGATACTCCAGCTTGCATTTCCACTTACAGTGTCTGTAACTGGATATGAGACAAATGAGTGGGACCCATACAGATTCGGTTTGGGTGCATACTTTAAGGCCGAGGGCACACCAAGGAAACTGGCAACTGCAATTTCTGAGATATGGTACCAACCTAAGTTGAACACATGTTCCTGAATGGAGCAGCGAAAACTGAGGAAACGGCAACGCAGTCTTCTCAGTTTGCGTTGCTCCATTCAGTAACATGTGTTCATCTCAGACTGATAACAATTCTCGGAAATCGCGGTTGCGTTGAGGTTGCTTTGCGGTTGCCAGTTTGCTTGGAATGCCCTCGCCCTAAGACACTGAGAACACTAATCACAGTTCAGGATGTCGTGTCCATACTTATTACGTCTTTCAGTAGGCCTCACCTAAACGAAGTATGTTTCGTGTCTCATAGTTATTGAACGTCTATAGTTTCCATTGGGCTGAAGCGTAAACACGGAAAATAAATAAAGAAGTGAGCTGAATTATCATTTCCTGACAATCGGTCACTTCGAAATAATTTCATTTACCACCCATGTAAAAACACTTCTTCAAACTTAACCCAAATACACACGGCAATATACGAAAGAACGTTAAGACAAGACACAGTTTCGGCAGTACCATTTGTCAGGTAAGACATACTTGCCCGTATGAGTAATTTCTATTAATTTAATTTTACTTTATGCCTATCAGTTACATTACTATTAAAATTAAAGCATTACCCACACCATAAAATTATAAATGAAAATAGGACGTGATTCAACATCAGAACAATGCAAACTCATGTTTTACCTCAAACGACACTGATCGAGACATGCTGGTTTCATCCGAGACCTACATGAACCACAATAACCACTCTGTCTACTGGTAGCAAGCGTTCAGACTACCTGCAAGTAAGCAATATGGAACTAAAAATGACGTATCCATGACATAACGTTACACTGATAGGAACACTTATCTAGAGTCATATAATTAACAAAAACGCTAACATGTTCAAGGTAAAAGCTATTCGCATCGAAAGACTAGAATAGGACATTATTTAGCGAGCTGGAATTAGTAAGGATTTCGAAATTTATTCATGTGTGGTTTGTGGTGTGCAGAGCAACACTAAGGCACTTTTCTTACCGGAATGCTTCTATTTTCTCCTGACAATTATCATGGCACTAATGATCTATACTAGAGGTTGGGGGCTGTTTTTATGAGGTACGAATGGGACTACAGTGAAGTGACCATTTGCGCATTCTCCCAAAGTGCCGTGTGGAGTCCTCACAGTTACACCCGACCGCCCAGTCGTATAAAGGTCAGGCAAATCTGTCCCTGTGCTTAGCTAATTAAGCACTACGCCATCAAGGTGTATGGGGGAGTGGATGTATAGAGCCACAGTTTTATTTTATCTCGGCACTAGTTGGTGAGTGGTCAGCTTCACGCCCCTCCCGCTTTACCCCCTCCTGTGAAAGAGCCCCCGGTTCCCATTTGATAGGAGGCTGGTGAGCCCCAGAGCCGGTCTAGAAGACGTGGAGAAAATTCTTGACGCTACCGGGGCTCGAACTCCGACCTCAGTTGCTATACAGCCTGAACTATCCCGGCTCTCGTTATGGAGGTTCTGCACCAGATCTATTCCACCATAAAACAGATCTGCTGTATTTTACTGTGTTACAGGCCTGCTCGGCTATGAGACCGCCGACACAGCTGCTGAAGAAGCAGTCTTGCATGGAGGCTTCAGATGAAACCCTTGGCAAAACGTTCGCCCTTGCCTTCGCCTTCTTCTGCTCCATGGACCTGCTTAGAAGTGTGAAACTACTCAATACGTCCAACGTTACTATATTACGCCCTATGCAAAGGAGAACCACATATCAGAAGCGATTTAAAGCTACTAAACTTCCAGATTTACGAGACTTCACTGTCTACACACTGAAGCAGGATTGTTTTAATACTTCACTGCCAGATTTATCCGTCAGCTTAAGTTTGATTAACTTAATCCACATCGTGTGTTGTGACAGTCCAAACCTGTTACAGTTCTCCGTGGACGCTACTGTCCTCTTTGGTCATTTCGGAAGAAGTGACTGATTTAGTGGCGAGCTATGACTTGTTCCTCGTATCCGGACAGAAGACAACTGCCCTTTCTTACATTCAGTTTGAATGACAGGAAGGAAACAATGTCACAACGGGAGGCAAGTTTGTAGTTTTCTGAAGGCGTGAATTTAGTCTTTTGACACCCGCAGATGTCATAGTTTGTCTTCGGAAGGGTGTAGCGAACCCTAAACTGAGAGAATGTAACTGCCGTCACATGTCGAGGTCCGAGTTCTATCTCTGGGAACTGCTTTGTTCTTAAGAGTCGTACGTGATTGGCTTACGCTTACTGCATATGACTTTGGCTGGTTAAAATTGGAGACGAATTCTTGCCTGGGAGGGGATGTCAATTCAAATTTCTGGGGGATGAAGCAACGCTCCCGCATCTTAAATTTATTTGAAGCAGACATGATTTGGCTGCACTCCCCATGTTCGTCCAAAAGTAATCAGGTCTTCATTTTGGATCGTTAAATTTTAATAATACGAATATTGTGGCATGTAGACCCGTCGCTAAGTAATGACTCTGTAAACAACGCCCGTTGCTGGGCAACAGATTCCTAACAAGCGCCAATGGACTGGTTGGAAAGCGGTGTTTTCTGAGCGGTCCGCCCAGACGGCTGCTCATGCAACAATAGAGGAACGATATTTTCTGTGCGGCCCGTGTCTAGATGTTATAAGCAGGACAATTAGTGAATACAGTGCACTTAAGTGCAAGGGAGTGAAGTGAGTTGGTTGGTGAGCAGTCAGTCAGAGGACTGCTGCAGTTCGGTCGTTGTGAGCTGTTACTGTTAGAAGCTGGCAGCTAGGGCACGGGGATAGTTAGGGAAACCCGAGTAAGGGGAACGCCCGCCCTTGGAAATCGTTACCAAACAACGACTGGTGAAGACACTGCAGACCGAAAATACTTAGTGCGTGCTGTAATGAACTGCTGAGTGTGTGTGAATTAGCGACTGCACTGCAGTTGCTTGCAGTTACGAGCTGAAGTGTTCAATAACTCCAATTACAACCTGAAACCCCGTCTACAGGCACACTCCATAACATCGTGACAATAAGCAGTGTTAGTTTTAGTGTTACAAGCATAGACTCGAGTCACACTAAATTTGTGTGCAATTTTGCCCCTTCCCGCCACATGAAATAGCAGTGAGACCGTGATGTCAACGAATACGTAACCTTCACTTGGTTTCAATGTAACCACAGTAACGAAACGTGTTCTGAAGGTCATAAAAATACGTTAGTGTGGCTCGAAAACCTTGCAGACGTAACAGAACAACAGAAAATTTTCCTCAATTGCCGTGCATTTTTGTCTGCACACGTACATTAGCACTTTACGATTCGCACAAGATGGCGCGAAGCCCTTGGTTGCACGGTAACAAAGACAATTACGTGGCAAGAGTAAAACCAGTTGGTTTGGTATCGGTCAGTTTTCAATGTTAGAACTATCGGCTTTCTCTTATAGTTTTCACAGCTTAATAGACAATTCTGTGAAAATAAAATGTTACAAAGAGTCACATTTTGCACGTACGTGTAGAAGCTAGAGTCTTAAATTTAAAGGTGTTTAATTTTTAAAAGTTTGTCACGATGGTACATTAATACAAATATTATATTTCTGAACATTATGGATCATCCTGTTTTTATCTAAAAACACGTTCCTATTTATATTTCAAAACCGCGTTTCGGAACTGGATTCTGTCTCCGTCTTCAGGTAAAACCTATTCAGTTTGGGCCCAATCGATAGAGCTAGTCCCCATCTACGGACCAAAGATAGGGGAATAAGGACTAACTCTATCGATTGGGCCCAATCTGAAGACGGAGACAGAATCCAGTCTCTGAAACGCTGTGTGTTGAAATACGAGGGAGTACCCAAAAGAAGCCGAACTTATTTTTTTTAAACTTATTTATTCCAATTTTAACCACAAACCTTCAATCCCCTTCAAAGTACTCTCCACTTACACTAATACACTTGTCTAATCTTTTATTCCATTTTTCAAAACATTGTCTAAATTCATCTTTTGAGATGCTTGACAGCGCCTCCGTCGTTTTTTCCTTTCATGTCTCTTTCCATTCGAGGAAACAAAAAAAAAGTGGCACGGGGCAAGGTCGGGTGAGTATGGAGGGTGAGAAACGGGGGTCATACCATTTTTGGTCAAGAACTGTCGTACAGACAGGGCTGTGTGAGCAGGGGCATTGTCATGATGGAAAACCAGTCATCCGACTGCCACAAATCTGGCCGCTGAGCTCCAAGTCACTCCCGACAGCTCCACAATTTCTTCAATGGTCCGTCGTCGATCTTGCTTGATGATTTCACGAATTTTTTCAACATTTTCATGTGTTCGGGCTGTGGAAGGACGACCAGAACGAGGTTTGTCATCAATTGACATTTCACCATTTTTGAAACGGGAAAACCACTCAAACACTTGAGTTTTCCCCATAGCATCGTCCTTGTACGCCGTTTTTAACATTTCAAGAGTTTCTGTTCCACTTTTCCCAAGCAAAAAGCAGAATTTCACCGCCGCACGCTGCTCATAAAATCAGCCATTGCAAAAACGACGATCACACAAAACAGTTGTCACTATAAACTCTGCTGAAACTAGTCCTTACCTTCCGAAGCAACGGTAGTCGGCATATCGACTCAGGAATATTAGCTCTATGCGCTCATAGCGGCAAAACGCGGTACTACAAAAGCTCTGCCCACAAAAAAATTAGTTCGGTTTCTTTTCGGTACCCCATCGTATAAACAGGACGGTGTTTTTAGATATAAACAGGACGATGGATAATGTCCAAAAACATAATATTTGTGTTTCGTTTTCCCCAGCAAGAGGAGAACAGTGGGCTTGTGCACGTTGTTGCCAAATCTAATAAAAAATGCACTATTAACTTCAATACTACGGTTCAGGGCAGTAAAAGCGATAGGTCAAACTTTACAATAAAGCAAACTATGTAGTGCGCTCTCTCTCCCTCGATTTGAATCTTATAGTTAGCGTTGTAGACATAGAGGTCTACACTTTACTCTAGCTGGAAAATTTACTTTAACTTCAACAATGAAGTTAGCATTTTCATGGTTGGCAGAAAATATACTTCCCACTTAATTCCCCCCTGAATTCAATCTGTAATGCCTGTACGCCACCCTCATAACGTTCCTGGCTCGCTGTATCCAAACATACCATAGCAACGTCACGCTATAGGACTACATGCTACCTTAAAATTACGCTGAACTCTAGAACAAATGCAGAGTAGGAAATAAACGAGTTTGCCGATAAAGAAAAGAACATGTAGAATTCGAGGTTCTCACAGAAGTGGTTATGAAGAACATCGTGTAGTCCGCTGAAAGTCAACCTACGTTTCGAAAGAACATATGGCCTCCATCTTCAGGGTCGAGTAAGTCGAATAAGCCGGTAGCAAAACGAGTAATTGGCTGTCTGGAAATTTCGGATTATATAAGAAGCAGGAGGGAAATGGAACAGAGGACCAGAGTTCCCATTGGCTCGCCCGTGAGACAGTACGAAATCACACGACAACTGAGCGAACCAATAGGAGACAAGAACAGAAGTTTTTGAGGCCCTGAAAAGGGGCGGTTTTGCTGGTCTAGGAAAAATACATGGGACAAAATTGTAAAGGTGTGTTGGGCTTATTTTTCGATTCTGAATATGGCGGCGACACGTGCCTCCGAAATGTCGGTTGACTGAAGGACTACACGGCGTTATATCCCAGAAGATAGTACTCTTCAAGAAAAGAGCAGTTTTAATTTAAAAAAAAATGACACACGGTTTATACTGCTTTTCGTTTCGTTCAAATACGAATGGTGATAATATGGAAGATTTCTGACAACGGAAATAATGCCATATGATTTATCTTCTATGCTGCACCCATATTAATGGGAATATGCAATATTATAGCGTAAATAAACATGGTTAAACGTGCTAGTACTAACTGAATTTGCAGTCTGTTATCTATGCTACAAAATGTGAGACAGACAGCACAAACCTTTAGAAGCATGGCCCACTAACATCTCGTGTCGGGAAGATTATTAATTTGAAACGCTTAATTAAAGATTATGTCGACGTGGTCAATCTTGCAGTACTACCAAACCAAGTTTTGGGAGCCAAGAAATCAAACGTGGACATTTTCTCTACTCATCGATTTCAGACAAAATAGCTATAGGAACTTACTTTAATCACCTTACCAAGATGTACGAACAATGCCATCTTCTGGGATGTGGCGCCGTGTAGATCACACAAGATCTGTACGGCGCCACATCCCACAAGATGGCATTCTTCATAGTCACCGCCGTGAAAACCTCAAATCTTAAAAGATGTATGCTGTTTCCGTATTTTATGTAACAACGCCTTTTCAGCTG
>NW_019737088.1:903894-971332 GCF_002891405.2 Cryptotermes secundus | reverse complement strand
CTAGCTGAGAGGTATCTATGATGCTTCCCCCATCTACCAGAGGTATTAGAGACTGCTGTTGGGCGGGAAACTTCCGTAATTTGGCTCAGTGACCTCCTTTGGAGATATGAGGTTCTTTTACGTGCCGTAAAGCTACGACACGGGACCCATGGCTTAAAGTCCCTCCCGGAGGACTTGTTCCCTGAATTTTTCCGCCCTTAAAAATTCGACGACCTCCGCCGGGTATTTTGCCCACGTACTACGAGTCATGATGTGGGAACGTTACCTCTAGACTACGGAGGCCGCTATAACCCCCTTTACTTCCAAAGCAAGGCACGTGGGTCGAAAATATTTTTCGCTTTATTAGTGGCATTAAAGCAGTTATGGGGGTGAATAAACACCAAGGAATCCAAAATCAGTGAAAAGTGCAGCACTAAAATTCATTATGATTCAACATGCATACTATATACATAGGAACATTCAAGGCATAAAAACGAAATAACATAAAAATTGAAAGAATGTAACAGGAAGTGGCCATGTTCTAATCTGAGTTACTATCCTACAATTTGCCTGGAGTGACTACGGAAAACAACGAACATCTACCCTTTGTGATTTTAAATGCTCAACTGGCGTTATGTTCATTCACTATTGCTATATAATGTGGTGACACAGCTAATGACACTACAGATATAACAGTACAGAACTATTTTCCTTCGAGTTCATTAAATATAAAACACAACAAAAATGTTTCAATCTAAAATCTGTAGACAATGCTGTTACTTATATCTACATTTTGTGAAACCTGTGCAGCAAGCCACTTCTTAGAAAAATAAACGTTTTATGCAAAATACATGTCACATTGTAATGAAGGAAAAAATACATTTTGCTGCCAACTTCTATTGTACAATCGCAATATCTGATCAAAATCCACTGAGTAGTTCCAGAGATGTAAGTTGCACACTGACACGCAACACATGCCTACATCATTATATACCTTATGCAAAGATTACACAATACATGCATATTTGTCACATTAAATGTAATAGTGCTTTGTGAGAGGCTGATAGTTGCTTATCTGATGAAGAAATTTCACACCTTTTACAGAATCTGAGGGTCATGACTGTGTTCACAAGAACCTATCACTGGACATATTCTGAGCCACACGAATTTACTGGCCCTCTTTACTCCATATTTCTTTAAGATTATATTAAGTATGTCATTTACGGACATGTCAGTATGCAGACTATATAGCATCCAAGGAAGGGAGCTTACAGAGTTACATTTAAGCCAATTAAGCCTATTGTTTCTGGTTGTCCTTCAGTACTTAGGACAGAAGAATTTTTTAAAATAAATTTATTTCTTGGTATTAACGTTGATACATTTCTGTCCTTTTACAATTCCGATTTTTCAAAAAATACAGAGTGGGACATGCCTGGCTAACCCCCTTCCCATGGCAGCCAAGCCTACAGACATACCACACAACAAATCATCACGTATCACTGTACGACAAGAACAGAATTGCCAATAATTCCAGACCTACTGCAAGACTTTAGAGGTTACAGTGAAATTCTCATGTAAGGTTTCTTTGTGAACAGTGGTTCCAAACAGTAAGGAAAATCTTAGATGGAAATTTAATACTGTGATTAATGATGTCAGATCATTGAAACTTCACATTAAATGACATAAAACCTTAAATTGAGGAACACTAAATGGGGGCTCCACTGTATAAGGTCATTAAATGACAGTGTTTCAACTGCAGAGAGGTATACTATTTAATCACATGGCAGGATCATCAAGAATGGCTATGATCCCCTGCAAGTTATGCATTTGGAGACATGGAAAAACGAATATTAACCTCATTCAGAACAGGCAGTAAAACAGCCAAGATATGAATGGTTCTTCCATACACATCATGCGTGCTACTGCCTCACCAGCCTCCTTACTTTCCAAGAATTTTAAAATAGACAGGTTAGGAAAATGTAAGTGCATAAGCCTCCCCTGAGGCACTGGGTACCAGGAGTTTGGTGACACTCTGGAATGAATCTGACACCTATGGAGACAACATACACCAACTTTCATACCATCAGACTTTAACCTACTTGTATGTCATAAATCTTTTCAGACTTTACAGAGATGAAATATCTTCACTTTTCCAAATGGAAGCCATTAGGAACCTAATTCCATGGCACCACAGCATGGTGGGTCCACAGTCTGTGGATGGAGACAGTTTTCAAACATGGAGCATAGCTGCAAACATGCTGAATAAGCAGTCATGGACATCCACAAAATGGTTGGTTCTGTCTGAACCGAATGGATGCTTTGGAGTAACCAAGTGAATGTTCCTGACTTCAAAGAATGCATATAGGGTTCTGGTGGGCAGACTTCTTGGAATACAGCCATTTGCAAGAATGAGAAGATGGAAGTGGCTCAGGATTGTGTCCAGTGGTGGACTTTGGTAGCAACAGTATCAAACATAAAGTGTCTCCTTCCTGAGAATTAGAATAAATGAAGGAGACTGGGATGAGTAGGACATGTAGCACACAAACACATAATATGTGCTTATATTTTACTGAGAGTGCACCAAGTGAAGAGACTGCTTGGGACATTTAGGTGTAAATGGTGGCATAATGAGATGAATCTTGTGAAAGATGTGAGGCTTCTGAAGAAAGCTTTGCATCCCCAAAGAGGAAGATGATGGAGGGGGAGGAGAAGAAGGAATATAAAGGAATGGGCAGGAGGAGGAGGAGGAGGAGGAGGAGAAAAGCCACAAATTTCTTGATAAGCTGAATAAATATCAATCTACCAAGATCTTGTACAATAGAGTTAGCACTAATAGTATTTTTAAATATTGCAAATTTAATCACTCACCATTTTGTTACCTGCCTCAGCTGCTACCATTTTGAGTCTCTTTATTGTAGTATCATGAACATTTTCCTTATTTTCCAGCTTCAGTTTGTCACTACTTTTACGGCGAGGTGGTACGGGTGGGGGAGCGTGGATCACAGTTTCCTCTGTGATTTCTGTACTGCTATTGAGTGAATCATCTCTGCTTACAGACCTCACCATGACAAGAGACTCCTTTTCTCTTCCCATTTCATTTTCTTGTCTCACACTTGGTGATGGTATTCCAGATTCTGAAGAGTCCAACAATGTGCAGGGGGCACTTGGACGTACAGGTGAAACAGAAGGTGGAGGAGGAGATCGATAAGGGGGTGGCTGGCGAGAAGGAGACATCATATCCAAGGATTCTTCTGATGCAGAAAAGCTTTCTGAAGGGATCATGGCTGTAGATGTCACAGAGGATAGTGAATCAAATGATGAACTGGGTAACACTGGTGACGCAAGATGCATTGCTGGACTCTGTTCTCCCATTGGATTACGGTACTTTTTCTTTAGCATCAAATATTTCTCACCCTGAAAATTAAAATTATTGTGTAATATACTTTCTAACATTTCATGCTACATGCTGTAAAAAAACACATCTAATATCTAACAGAAAGTAATATTTTACAAGTATGAAATGAATAGTTACCTCCTCATTACGAATTACGGCCAGTGTATTTACAAATTCTTTGAACTGGTTTCGAGCCTCGACTGAAAACAAGATGACAATAATTATCACAGATGTAAATATGACTAAATGGTCAAGGTAAAATGTACTTAAATATACCTAATACTTCACTGTCACAAAGTACAGTTCATTTTTGTACCTCCTCTCATGCCAATACCTGCACAAGAACAGAAGACACAATAATCATACCAATTTCTGGTATGGATATCTCATAAGATATGGTTATTTTCAAACACAGTGAAGAGATATATCTCTTAGAAGTGGTGATTTAACAACAAAAACATGGTCTCTTCATTTGTAATTAATGAATGTTTTATTGAAATCAAATGGTGAGGAAGCTACCATTATGCATTCACTTCAACTAAAATTTGAAACAATTTTACAACATTGTGCCTGGGTATAAAGCTGTCATTGAATCTGAAGCTTGTTTAAAATTAACAGATCTCATAGAAACAATTCAAAATCTGTTAGCTTCTCATGTTACTAAATCTGCAGTTTAAGATATCTTACACAACGGATCATCTTATTATAGAAATGTAAGTGAAATCTGTACCAAGAAATTTTATCTGCGAATGTTTAAAGTATGCCACATACTTTATTGTACAGTAGTACATTAGGCTCCCAATTATCAGTGGCTGGGAGATAATAACTGATGATAATTGAATATAAACATTTAAAAAAAATGTATGCACAGCCTCTGATATGTTCAATTATCTCAAAAATTTTTGTACTTATGGAAAATTGTACTGAACAAAACAGTGTTGCATTTTTATCAATAACTTTTGCTTGGAACATTGTTCATTATAATAAATATTTGTCGAGTTACGCTAGAGATTTGTGTAGAAAAGAATGTAGATCTTGGTGAAATGAAGTCATTAAAACTGTCCCATGAAAACTGAAGTGACTAGACCGTTAGTCGTAAAATTCTCGGATATCAAATTTCATGAAAATCTCTTCAATAGTTCCAAGACTTTTTTTCATGCGTAAAGACAGACGGGCTCGCTCCTGTGTTGCCAACGATACAAAAGGCGCCCCGATAGATCGATAACCAGATAATCAGCGCCTAGATAATCGGGATTATGTTGTATACATATGAAACGAAGGGCTCATATTTTGACAGTGTAATACAGCAGCAATAACCAAACCACAATTATATTATCGACGGGAAGGTGAAATGGTGCCACTGAAAAACGTTCCTTGCACTTCTGAGTAATAGTAAGCGTTATTCTATGTTAATCATAGCTGGGCGTGACATAGACGTATTTCAACCACTCTTATTTCAAAACTATGAAACTACAGAAAAGATAATCAATACCTCTTGTTTCAGGATTAGTAAGGAATCCCTTGAAATGTTTCACTAAATCATGGTTTGTCACTTTCCCACCGTTTTCCAACATAAAATCCCGAATTGCATCAAGTGTTAACTCACTTGGCACTGCCATCTTGAAAACTACAGCTGAGAGATGAGAACAGTTGACGCGCGAACTTCGCTGCGGCTACGATGGCTGAATCGGTATTGTTATCAACTTCTGTGACTGTCCACGTCAGGTTCCCAACCAATGGTTTATATAACTGAGCAACAGTTGTTTTTTTAGCAAAATTGTTATTAGTGAATGGAAGATTTTCCATAATTATAAGCGGTGATTGTTAAAAATTAAATACATAACAGCATATTTAAACATTAATTTTTTAATTACGCATAAATTAATGTACGAAGTGTAAGTAAAACCCGAAGAAGGGCGAAACAGACATGCCAATAAAAATACATAAACAAAGACCCTAAGAATCGTGAAAGGTATACAGATATATTCCTCTTACCTCCGGCAAATAAATGAAGTCTAGGCCTACATATTACTCACTCACTCATGGTGCTGAACCCTTCCTGCGAGCCTGCCAATTGTACAGCTACTCAAGAACTTCCCAGCATTTTATGGAAGCCGAAGGTTCATTACCATGTTCACAATAGCCCTCCAGTGATCCCTATCCTGAGCCAGATCAATCCAACTAGCCTACATGTACACGTAAGAAATAAATACTACTACCTCTTTCGATGTGACGCCGCGTAGACTGGTAGATGTACACTGAAGTTTCAGAGGAACGTACTGCCTCTATTTTCAGGGTACCGAAATATCTGTAAGCTTCTGCAAGACTACACGACGTCACAATCCGTAAAAGAGTAACAATATTCGTAGTGGCCGTCATGACACATTGCTGTTATACGTAATTATTCATCCAGTATCTTAGAATTTTTCTTGAGCGACTGAGAGAACTCACGAAAATGTAAGGAACATCTGTGTCCTAGCCAAAATTCGAAATGGATACCTCGAGTATACAAGTTAGAAGCAACGCCGCTTTGACCAAATTTTTCGTTAGTTGCTGGATGAATAGAAGAATAGACCGAGAGATATTAGGATGAGCAGACGGACAAAATCACTGCTTCCCAGAAATAATATTGTTTGCCAGTTTGAAAAGCGCCGGAATCATTGAAACGTAACTCTGCTTTTGTTCAGTAAGACAAATGCTAATTCAGACCATGAACTCTCTTGTTCGTTTAGTTACAACTTGCATACCGCATGTGCTGGTACCGGGTCTGCATTCATCATAGAAACATAATAACAAGTATGAATACCACAATTAGTTTTCAGCCTCACATAATGATGGAACAAAGTTTCTACACGTAATGTTATCTTCGCCATTTAGAGGCTACACGGAAACCTTCATTCTATTAAAATAATGTACGTAATTGTTTCAGTAGAACGCAGCTCATTGTAATGAAACAACAAGTGAATTGTAGCGTGGTAGTTTGGTCCTGCGCCTGAGTGTGTAGCACTGCGTGAGGGAGGAGACTGAGCTGTGACAACGCCAGAATGCGTACACGCTCATGCACAAATTCCAGTGCACACCAGGACAGATTGGATGGTTGTGAAGACGAAAGGAGAGGTGGACGGCCGAACGGATACTCGTATTTTGATAAACAGATTATTGAATTGATGGGTTTTTTTTAATTGCTAGTGGGGTGGGACTAAGTTCCTTGTACTGTGGCCACTTCTGGCCTATTGNTGTGGAGCAATTGGTGGAATGAAGATTGGCATGGGAAACCGAAGTACTCGGAGAAAACCTGCCCCAGCGCTACTTTGTCCACCACAAATCCCACTTGACCAGACCCGGGATCGAACCCGGGCCGCCGCGATGGGAAGCCAGCGACTAACCGCTTGAGCTATGGCGCGGCACTAATTGATGGGTTAGTGCATAAATATGCTGGATGGATGTGTTGGTGGAAGGACTGTTGGATGGAGGGGTTAGTTGGATGGGCTGTTGGATGGAAGGGTTGGTGGATGGAATGTTGGAGAGATCTGTTGGTGGATGGGCCGTTGGATGGACGGGTTGGTTGGATGGATGTGTTGGTGGATGGGCTTTTGAATGGATGGGTTGGGTGAAGTCTAGATCGGGGGATGGACTGATGTATTGGTGGATTGGTTTGTCAATGAGCATACGGATGAATGGATGGGTGGATGTTTGGGTGGAAACAGTGAGCAATGTAGGTGAAAGAACTTGACATTTTAGAAAGTTAAAAAACAAAACGGAAAAACGGAGAGATTAAATATTTTATGCAGCTTAAAGCTTAAATAGCTAGTATCAGATTCTGAAGATCATCATAGGGCTGAAAAATTCACCTAAGTAATTCATTTTATAAATATTTCTGTTGTATTTAGAAAATGGGGTATCAGCTCCAGATTACTGCAAGATAATCACTGATTCCAGAACAAATATCCGCCCAACAGGAAGAAACAAATCCTTCTACATCAACTTCAAATACGTAGCCGCCGAGTGCCGAACATAAAGACGTTTAAAACATTGTCACTTATAAGGGGTTAGCGTGACTAATAACAATGGGTTCTGGATTTCATGGCTGGGTTTAGTGGCACTTTTTTATAATTACAGATGATTAGAACAGTTCACACACTGAACTCCTTTAGAACGACGTCTGTCTGACGAATCTCTCACTAATCTCGGACTGATCTCTCCTACTCTCTTGAATCTCTAACCTTTACTACTCCACTCTCTGAATTCACGAATCCACTGTCTTTTATAGCTGCTATGCGGCCCGCACAAACAACACCATGTCGAACAGTTCATTGTCCTCTGTCGTCCTGTTTCTTGCCACGGGAATCTTATGTTTAGCAACTTGCTACCTGGTAACGCTGCTATACGTTGTAATGGGAACGTGATTTTCGAATCGTTGCTCAACAACGGACGTCTGGCTCTGGCTACACTATTCTGGCTTTCAGCCGTCTCGTCATATTATGTGTCCCGTTTTCATTTGTTTAAATGAAGTAACCCTAGTTACAAGGACTGAATCGTTCAGTCGTTAACAAGACAACTGATCTAAAGAAGAAAGGAACATCCTCCTGGACCACATTACTAAGAAAAAAAGTTTAAATCAGAAAAAAGGAAGTGCATGCCTCAAGCCAACGAGACTCTTAGAGATAACTAGCTACATTACGCAAGAACGTGTGTACGTGTCATATTATTTAAGCAAGTAAATCCCCACAGGAATATTCACTTCGTCATCCAATATACAGTGAAGTTTTTCTTAGTCGATTGTTCAACTTCATTCTTCAGCGGTACAGAAATTAGACGTATCTTCGAACGGAAGCCGAAAATAGAATTGAATGTCTCCAGAATTTCAGTGATCAATTCTTAGACTGTGATGGATCTGATGTACCCACAACAGATAAAATGAAAAGTGACGCCGTGTAGCCTAGTATAAATTCACTGGACTACTGGATTAGACGAGGTTACACCGGAGAAGATGTTTCAGTTTTTAGGTTATTTTTCGAAGGGTATTCATCTAGACAAGCTGTACAGTCTCGAATGTACGAATGGTCGAACAGTGAAATCGAGACGATAAGGCTCTTGCAGAATTCTGAAGGTTCATCCAAGAAAACAATCGACACCTGATGATCGCGTGATCGTGCCTCAAAGCGGAAGTCTTCTAAACACGTAGCAGGGCCGTGAATGATTTAAAAGTCTTATTCATGTGCGTAATGGGTTAGAAAATTTAATTATCATAAACAAGACCTTTCGCTAGGAAAACAACTACTTCATCTCGAAGAACTCCAGGGTATTATTGTACAGAAGAGAACTGAATTTTCATATCATAACTTTATGACTAAAGCCTTTCGATTGCGAAATTATAATAATGAAAACTATAAGTTACAAACTACAAACATAATTTCTTTTGAAAAATTAGTTAAAATTCAATGCATAAAGAGTCAGTAAGTACGTCAGGAAGATCTGTCTACTTTTGCACACAAAGTGGAGCTTATGTATTGGACACGAATATCAATGCAGTGCATAATGCTCCCCACCACCAGAACTACCCCTCTCACGCCCCGTAAGCCGAAGGGGTCGATACACTGAACAACATTGCAATTATGTAGATCCGTAGAAGGAGCCGGAAACTACAACAGCGTAACATCAACAAGACAATGCTCTACTTCTGCCGGAAACTGGGGCTTGAGTCCGTTCTTTGGATACATGTGCCCTAAACCGTGCAGAGAGAACATGGGAAAGGAAGAAAGACAGAGACAGTGAGAAAGTAGAAAAGGAGGAAATAAGGAAAGAGAGATGGCAGAAAAGAAAGGAAAAAGGAGAACAGGAAAGGAGGAAACAAATAGAGAGATAGTGGGGGCGAAAGAATGAAAGAAATATAAAAAGAGAAGACAAGAAAGAAGGAAACTAAGAGAAATAAAAAAAGTACAAAGAGAAGACATGAACTAAAAAAGAAACAAGAAGACAGAGTACCAAAAAAGATAAAGAAAAAGGAAAACTGGGGAAGAAAATGAAGATTGTAAAAGGGAAGTAAGATAGGAAAAACAAAGATTGAGGTAAAACTGGGAAAGGAAGGAATAAAGAACAAAGACATTTAAATAATCCAATTTTCTCGGATAAAATAAGTGGCTTGTTACAGCTTTGATTAGATACGACTAAATTTAAGGTAGCCGGTCACGGTAGCCGAGCGGTCTAAGGCATGCACTGTCTTCGCCCACTCGGAAGCCGAGATCGTGGGTTCGGATCCCACTCAGGGCATGGATGTTTAGTGTTTGTGTACAGGTAGACGTCTTGCGACGACCTGATCACTCGCCCAAGGAGTCCTATCGAATGTGTAAGATCTAGAAAAACCGAAGTGAACGGAGAAGTTCATGGAGGTAGGCCTAGGCCCACTGGGGCTGTAGTGCCAAGGAAAAAACAAAAAATTAAGGTAAGACTTCAAATTCCAAATTCTATCATAAGAACTCTCTCAGAGCGCAGTTACTACAAAGGGCGGACAGGGAAATTGATTGACTCGGTGAATTCGGAAGTTCTTGAGTACTGCTAATCATCACTTAAAAATAATTGAACCGGAAAACTAGTGTAAGGAGGAGGCTGTGTCTATTCCATAACAAACGAATATTAGGCGAACGCCACGGTCTCACTGTTTACATGATTTTGCTTGAAAACTACCGTCAGTGGTCGTACTGAACTCTGCGCACGGCAACGTTAGCCTTTCCTTCCTTTCGAACTCCCACAGTCTCACAATTCAGACTCCAGTAGAACCAGTAGCAGCAAGGTTAAAACTGGCGTACACTCATGGTCTTCTGTACTGCAGACAGGGACAGCAGATTTGTCCCCACATCCGCACACTCTTCAAACACTACGCAGAGTTTTGAGTACAGTCTTCTGTACTGAAAGACGAGACAGTACGTCATTACGAAAATTTGAAATTCCTTCCAGTATTATGCTGCATATGGCTTTCTAAACTGAAGATATCGCCAGCCAGGATGGCTCAATCAATTACCACGAGATGGATGACCGAGGAATCGGGGTCTGATTCCCGATAAATATAAAATTAAGAGGTGAAACTATCCCTGTAACATGCCCTGAAGGCTCACAGAGTTGTGATAAGTCGAGGCTCCCACATTTCCACAGTCAATCAGCTTACAGATGGCGGTGAGGTTGTCAGCCTTACGCTCCAGTCGCCCTTTACCAGGAAGATTCCTGGTACTCATTTCTGTAAAAGGCTGAGTCGATACCAGGGCCACAGTGCGGCTGGAAGGATTAGAGCACATACCTCTCTCTCCTCCACAGCATCCTGACCCCCTCTGAGGTCCACCTAGTTTCATATCCAGTGGGTACTGGGAGCTATTTCCCTAAGAATAAAGCGGCCGGGACGTGAAGCTTACCATTCACCGCCATCTCATGACGTATGCCGTATACCCCCGCTCATCCATACGTCTTCTTGGTCTGGTGCTTATTTAAACACATGGAGAGCTTCACCTCTTGTGCTGGTGACAAAGGCAAAAACTAAAGTTTCCTTGTACTTCATTTTGTAATAAACACTACGCCATGAAAGTGTACTAGGGAGTGGAGGTACAGTTCCACCACTCTTGACTTCGGCACTAGATGGAGATCAGTGGTCAGCTTCACGCCACTGCCGCTTTATCCCCGGCTAGAATAGGAATTACCTATTTGATAGGAGACTTGGTGTGCCAAAGAACTAATCAGGTGGCAAGTCAAATATTTGCCTTGGAAAGCTTAAATATGTCTTTGATGAATGTGTTACAAAGTTCATCGTGTCCTATACGGCCTTCGTGTCTTAGGTAGGCCGCACAAGGGCATGCGTCAAAACTAGTAACAGTCAAGACACGATGTCTGCGACATGACGCAAAGAAAGGCGCACAGTTGAAACGAATGAGATTATGAAAACCGCCGCACACCGGTCTGAGTCATGATGCTGACGTCAGCTTCATACGGACAAATAATGAATGAAGCAAGACTGCGTCTTTTGTCTCATGTCTTGATTCTTGTCTTGACTCAGTTGGTGTGCGGCCGCTCTTAGTATACACGTTGTCAATTGCCATACATACATGTATCTCAGTAGCAAATTAGTGGTGTACAGGATGTCACGGCGAATTTGATCGCATTTATAATGGTATTTAAGAAAGTTTAAAAATCGGTAATGTTCAGTGTATATAAAGGAACCAGAAAATTATACTTACTTAACCTGTAATTTCACATTCATTTATTATTGCCCGCAGTTAACCTCCTGCCAGTGAACACACGAACTGCAGTAAAAGGATGACTATGAAGAAAGAATAAAATAAAACGAAAATTGTGTGGAGGAGATCTTGTCATATGAAGGATAACATTACATTATAAGCCTTGGTGTTTCACACTCTTCCTTAATTGACTGGGGCAGGAAACAATTTACTGCGGTGTTCCTACATCATATTCTTTTCTTTTTAATGTTTCCCCGATGTAAGTGCAACATATAATTACCGACATTTATGATGGTTCACTGGTTTCGTAAAAGTCTTGCTGTCGTGCCCGCCACATTTCTCACTGTGAGAACTGATGAAATTAATATACAAAGAAAACTCATAACATATAACATGGCTCTACTTGGTTATGCTTCCGTAAAGCTAGCCAACTTAATGTCTGTAATTATTTGAACTGCTGTAATGTTTTCATGCGGTTCAAGTGCAGACGGTGCATACAGCTGTTTAGCGTCTCCTAGCAACGAGGGCAGCAGCATGGTTCTAAATTTATTATAAAGTTATGTAACGTTTTATATTTGCTCAAGGTTCCTCTTTCCGGTGAATTACAACCCTGATGAAACCATCATCTTCAGAACAATTCTTTCTGAATATATCTTGCCTGGTCTGTTGACATTTTCAGTGTAGGGTCTGGTGGACATGTCACTGCTTCTAAATGATCAGCACTGCCGAAGTTTCTGAAGAGCTTGCTACTTCCGTCTGTTGGCAACCCTGACGCTTAGGAGGAAATTTTGGTATCCTTTTAAAAATTATTCCCTGTGTTTAGGAAGAAAATACTCTCTCTTTTTTGGGAGACGAATGTGACTTTTCGGGAGAATTACTTGCCTACCTTCTTCTTCAGGGCCGACACTGACTTTCAGAAAGAATTGTCGCCATTTTCTGGTTCTACCCCGCTGTTTCGGAGAAGACAATTCTACAATAAACACGGACTGTCTTCAAAACCCTAATTCTCAATTTTATTCTGATTCAGTTCTTATCATTTGGGCCACGGCAGTATTTATGAAATGCCAGTTCAAACCCCCAACAAGCCACAAAAATTATGGGATGAAAATAATTCTGTACTTTTTTACAAAATTTAATTTCAAAAGAAGAACCAAGTGACCAATGGAACAATATATAGAACGTTCTGTAATGTTATATTAGCATTTCAGGATTTCGCTCCTGAGGCCATTCCCAGGCATTCGCAGAAATGTTACGTGAACACATGTTCGATTCTAAACGATTATGGTGTTATAGCCATTCCAAATTCAAGATTGTTTCAACAGAGGTACCTAAGAAATATTAATGTAGAACTCGGTTGAGGCACTATGCTACAAGTCGGAAGGTCGCGGGTTCAAGTCCCGATGAGGTCATTGGATTTTTTTCAGTTGACCTAATCCTTCCGGTCGCACTATGGCCCTGGGGTTTACTCAGCCTCTAACAGAAATGAGTAGCAGGAATTAGATAAATCTTTTCCTGGGGAGTAAAGCGCGGCCGGCGCGTAAGGCTAACAACCTTACCGCCATCTTTGAGCCGATTGTCTAGAAAATGTGGGAGCCTCAACGTCTCACAAACCTATGGGCCTTCATGGCCTGTTACAGGGATAGGTTTACTTTTTTTCCATTTAATAAAAATGAGAACTGGGTGTGTGCATCAAACCAATGGCAGAGTTCCAGTTGCCCACCGTTGCGCCAAGTTCCAAGATGAATTTCCTGGATATCATTTCATTGTGCAAAGCTGCCACACTTTTTCATATGTGGGACATGGAACCAAGAGGAAAATTTTCAAATACCAACAAGTGGACTGTCTACCATTTGAAAAATATTTCTCCCTTTTCGCATTTTCCCACTTTACGTTCTGCAAATGAGACACTTTCAGGCAACTGCAGCGCTCTCGCTGCCATTGCAGAAGCAGCATGCATCTGCGCATTCTTCATTTGAAAATGTAAACAGAACATTTCACAGTTGCATCCACTAATGCAGTAAGAGTCCGAAATAACAAACCTGTATAACTTCGCTGCAGTCTGTGCTAGTGAGAGCACACGTACTGAGCAGGCATCCGTTTGAATGCGTCATGACTGATCGCGCATGCGCACCGAAACTACAACAACACCGCTGAGAATCGCATGTATGTCTACAGGTAATATGGAGTTATTCATAAGTTCGGGAAACATTTTGAAAAATTACAATACATAAACTGCGCAACGGATACCAAATTTTATTGCACTGAAATTAAGATAAACTCACCCAGTTTTTTTTTCTACACAGTTCATAGATGCTCAGTGTGTCCACCTTTGCCGATACAGCAGATATCTATGCGATAATCCATTTCGTCCCACACCCGTGTCAGCATATCACGGTTGGCCAGAGCCACAGTAGCGGTGATGCAGTTGCGATGATCCCTGGGATTAGCAGGCAATGGCAGCTTTCAAGAAGACTTGGAGAGATTCATTCTCTATCGGCGTAAGAAGTACCATGATCCGATGCATAGTTTCTTTGTTGTGAATTTTTAAAATGTGTCACGGGTTTATGAATAACCCTGTATTTCCGGTTTGGAAGGACTTCAGGAATTTGATCCTGGGGTACTTACTTAAAGTCTCCAGGCATTCCGCATAGACTACGTCATCAGCAGGCCTACGCCTGTAGTTAATATATTACTGGAAGTAATATAATGTAAGGCATGTACTGCCTTCGCTCGCTTTGAAACCTGAATCGTGGGTTCGAATCCCACTCAGGGTATGGATGTTTAGTTTGTGTGTGCGTTTTTCTGTGTTTGTGTACAGGTAGAGGCCTTGCGACGAGCTGATCACCCGTCCAAGGAGTCCTACCGAATGTGTAAGATCTAGAAAACCCGAAGTGAACGGAGAAGTTCATGGAGGTAGACCTAGGCCCACTGGGACTATAGTGCCAAGGAAAATAAAAAAGATACACCAGCTACAGAGACATCAATGCAGTTACGTACCGGACATGAGTGTAAAGCTAAGCTGACCGTTTCTGTTTCGTTCCTTTGCTATTCACGGATACAGCGCCCTATACAATACTCGGCTCAGAGCACATCCAAACAACCTAGCAGTCAGGCGTCTGCGAAGACATCTGCCAAATGACCTGCCCACCAGATTTATATTGCAATAGTTTACCAATAATTCTAGATTAAAATCTAGATAATAAGCACTCCCCCAAAAGTCACACAAGGCCTCAAGCCTACCCACTAAAGAAGAGTGCAAATGAGCTCTCCTCTTCAAGTCATGTACATCATAACAATTTGCTGAATGTATTAGTACAGATTGCAAATAAATTGGGACTATATAACAAAAAAAATCCTTTGCTATGTACATTTTTTCCTCCTCTTACTCCGACTTTTAGAGCAGAGGATCGAGTTCTCGCTGTCTTGATCATTTTTACAGGCGGCAGGACTCCTTGGACGAGTGATCAGCTCGTCGCAAGGCCTTTGCCTAAACACAGGACAACACAGACACAGATTAAACACATACACATACCAAACATCCATGCCCTCAGTGGGATTCAAACCCACGAACCCGGCTTCCGAGCAAGCGAAGACAGTGCATACCTCAGACCTCTCTGCTACTGTGACCGGCGCTATGTACTTAGGCTATAAAACACTTTTGGTGGCAGATAAAACTGTAAGTTAAGCGATAAACAGACAATTTCCTTCAATTTGCCTAAATTATCTGATTTTTTTATTTATGTATATGTTTTGCTAGAATGTAAAAGCACAGTAAAAGAAGGAGAGGAAGTGGTACGGAGAAAGAGAAAAATAAGGACCACAATAAATGGAGAGGATGACTGAGGAAAATAAGTGGATAAAACGAAAAAAGAAAGAAGAAAATGAAGAAAGAGAGAATGAAAGAAAGGAACAGAAATCAGTGGGAAAAAATAAGATAACATAAAACGAAAGAAAGATATGTACAAATAAAGAAGCGAAGAAGGAAACAGAGAATCCTACAAAGAAAGAAAATGTACAAGGAGATAGCAAAGTGAGAAAGAAACACAGAGACCGGAATTATACAATCAAAAAGACGAACCTAGGAAGGCAAGAAGAAAACAGTAAATGAATAGAGGAAGCAGGGAAATGATGGAAGATGAAAACCAGAAAGGAAAGAAACAAAGAAGTGATGGAAGGATGAAAAAGGGAGACAAGCAAAAAAATAAAAAATAAAAAGGCATGAAGGAGAGAAAGTGTGTAAAGGTATAACACTGAGAGATAGAAACAGAGGTATCTAAAGAGGAGGAACGAAAATACAAAGAAACCGAAAAGGAAAAAGAAAAGAAATGGTGTTTATTAATAATTAATATTGCATCTATGACAGAAGACAAGTTTTAACAGCAAGACACGCTGATGATTGCGACCCGTGTTGGCTGCCAACGACATCACCAATCATAGCCTCACACGTACGAATGAGAAGCATTTAACTTCCGCCAGTGAAATACAGAAACATAAATTAAAGTAATAACATAACCTCTGTAGAACCGCAACGCATGTGGGACATTGAACAGACCGACATGCGATGTCCAGGTTGCGCTCTCGCTGCCTGCTTTCAATTACAGACAACTGTTTATTGCGCTAACCTGCGCGTTACGTCACCCATCCGGGTGTAATGTACAACCTATAGCCAGTATTTTCAAACAGCAACATTTACAGTTGATTCGCATGAACAATGCGGTAGGGGAGCAACTGCGCTCTTCTGAGTGGAAAGGGGCACCAAAATGCCGAGGCCACGTGCTGTCCAAATGGGATCATCTCCATTTTAAAATTTCATTTTTCGTTCTTTGTATGTACAAATCTACCGGTCACAACAGCCGAGCGGTCTAGGGCATGCACCGTCTTCTCTCGCTCGGAAGCCGGGATTGTAGGTTCGAATCCCACACAGGGCATGAATGTTCGGTGGTTGTTAATTTGTTCGTGTGTGTGTGTGTACAGGTAGAGGCCTTGCGACGAGCTGATCACCAGTCCAAGGAGTCCTACCGAATGTGTAAGATCTAGTAAACCGAAGTGTTATTATTATTTATTTAAATTGCAAATGGGTTTTTGCCCACAAAACTACACAAACAACAAAGAAACATACAGTTACAACTATAACAAATACAATTACATTTACAATTGTATATAAATTAATATTAATAAAAGAAGTGAAAAGAAGAGTTTCATGGAGGTAGGCCAAGGCCAAAATTGGGGCAGTAGCTCCAAAGGAAAAGAAAGTACACACCTATTACCGAACATCGCTAGATAGTGTTTTGTAATCGGGAGAGATAAGACCGGAATCTCGGTCCGGATACCGGCTATCTTGAGATATTTTGCGGTTCTCCTCAGTCCCTCCAGGATAACAACAGTGTAGCCCTCTCGTACAGGCAAAACTCGTCTCCTTCCACGTCCATTCACTCTTCACAAACCACCATACTGCTTCTCGTTACGAAATGTAACGTATTCAGTCGAAATTGCACGTTAAGTCAACAAAAAATCGCTCTGTCACGAGGTATAAAGGTTACATATTGTTGCAAATTTAATCATATTGAATGCAGTCAAATTATTTATTCATTTAACGTCATGAAATAACTACAATTTCGAAAACATGGTAAAATAAAATGTACAGATACCAGTAATGTCTTTAATTTATTTTATTTAGGGCTATTAAATGTTCGCACAACGAAACTTTTTTAAAAAAACTATAAAAGGTAATTAGACGATAATATTAAATTCCATTTAAGGAAATTTAAATATGAGAATGATAACTGTTATTTACTTAGCTGTGAAGTTGATTAATTAGTAAGGCCTAATGGGATGGCTGTAAGAAGCTAGCAGTCTGGCTGTCTATGTAATTCGGTAGGTGTATATCTATTTATTTAATTACTTATTTGCTTAGTCTTATAGCTACAAACTAACCAGTTAAAAGCTAAAAAGCTATCCCTGTAACATGCCGTGAAGGCCCATAGGGTCTATAGGTTTGTGAGACGTTGAGGGTCCCACATTGTCTAGACCAAGCATGTCAAACTCAACTTGTACAGAGGGCCACCTCAGCCCTATAAATAATAGTCCAGGGCCGCACTTCAAAATAGAAATATACATTAGAATTTGATACTCGTAGTTGATAATTTAATGTCTAATTATAACCTTTATACGTTCATCACAATGTAACATCAGCACCTGTCGCTGTGTGAAAATGAACTGAGGGTTGCAAGCTATTTTTGAAGGTAGAAATCCCTTGCACTTGTCTGCCAGTTGCCACCCTCCTGCATTCTTACTACACCTCCAAAAGGGATTCTTGGAAATATTTGGGGTGGTGAGGCTGTGCGGATTTTAGTGCATTAACCTTCTGAAATACAATAGTTTCCCCTTCACGAACTTTACAAACCGTTAGTTGGACAAACCCTTCTGCAATTCTCAGAATCACTGTTCCTGCAGCCTGCTAATTTATGTCTGCGTGAGACTTCTTGTCTTCTGGTCTGCTGGAAAATTGTCTTTACAAAAAATATTTCTACTAAAATTTTAATATCAATTAGCTCTAAAAGTTGAGGGGCCGCACTTTGTGGCTATGGGGGCCGCATGTTTGACACGGCTGGTCTAGACAATAGGCAGATGGCGGTAAGGTTGTCAGCCTTACGCGCCGGCCACGCTTTACTCACCAGAAGAATTATTTAATTAATTCCTGGTACTCATTTCTGTTAGAGGCTGAGTCGACCCCAGGGCCATAGTGCGGCTGGAAGGATTAGATCAATTGAAAAAAATCCAATGACCTCATCGGGACTTGAACCCGGGACCTTCCGGCTTGTAGCATAGTGCCTCAACCAACTACGTTACCGCGTGCCCCCAGAAACTGATCAGTTATTTTGCTAAATCTGAAAGTACTTTTACGAGTTTCTCTGTGATGCCGATGTTACTCTAATGATATAAATAACCTCACACAACCTATTAAACATCGTACTAAAGTCCCATTAACGGTTTCTATGAATAAGCATCAGCATCACTGGCGTTAATGCTTCGAATTATTCATGCAATTTAACAGAAAGAAAATTTACCACTCAAGCGATTTATATTTGTAAACGTAAAGTTGTCTCCTGTGCTTAACTAATTAAGTACTAGGCTATGAAGGCGTATGGGGGAGTGGATGTATAGATCGACATTTTCTTGACCTCGACACTAGCTGGAAGTGAGTGGTCAGCTTCACGACCTGGCCGCTTAACCCCCGGGGAAAGAACTTCCGATTCTCATTGGATAGGAGGCTGGGTGGGCCCCAGAGCCGGTCTAGATGATATGGAGAAAAGAGAATTCTTGACCCTACCAGGACTCGAACTTCGACCCCTCGGCCGTCCAGCCCGTAGCCAGTCGCTACACAGATTGCGCTATCCCAGTTCCTGTTCATATTTGTGTTTTAAGACAAATAAGGCACAGCTAATTTGTGCGGAAGTTAATTAGCTACATTATTGGCGAACTTTCTAGTTATCTAGTCCATAATCTAAACCTCAACAGCGAAGTTTTAAAAAGAGATGTGTCTCTCGGTGCACCTGTACTAAATGTATATCTATGAATCTCCTGATTTCCTTCTGATGCTTGCAAATAATCACTCTACCAGAAACAACGAAGGCTGGAGCTTTGCTTTCTGGAGACGTCTTATCACTTATCAGTTACCAGTTTCCTGTTTGAACAACTTTCCAAGAAAATTTACAAGCAAAGACACTAAGAGTAATTGACATTCTTGATAAGCATTTCCACTAACTGACTTGAGTTCAAAGTCTATTTCTGAATTTAAACTATGTGAAAGGCAAGTAGGTCTGTTTACAAAAACAATACAGTGTGGAGACACAAATGTACACACTCTGTACCCTAGCAACAAGACAAATTGGAAGCGAACGGTGAGCTCTGTCTTCTGGTTGGCGGGAGAAGAGCTTGATGCTCTTCCCAGAGGCTTTCAGAGACAAGTAAGAATGTCTTTGTGCAATGTTACCGCCGTGAATTACAGGCTACAGGAATGGGCACGGAATGGAAACACTGATTTTGTTAAGATTGTGATTTTCCGTGCTCTGACACTCTGTAGTCATGTAAATTGTTCTCAATGTTTCGGAGGAAATTGTTGCCTTCTTATTCAGGACAGCACTGACAAAAATTTTGCATTTCAGCTCAATTTCATTACCATATTTGTGTGTCATCGATTTGGCCATTTAAAACCCAATAAAAGTGACGGTTATATACAGCCGAACTAAATCAGAAATCGTATTGTTGCCACTGAGCTTGGCACAGCAGCCACTAATGTTGCAAAAGTCAGACACTCCAGTTCGGATAATAACCCGAGTCCTTAAGCTTTTCAAGATCTTAGTTCGTTTAACTAATATTGTGACGCAAATGACAATTGTTAGGTAAAGGGCCAATAGAAACGCATTCTAGGACAACAGAATAAAAGTGTTTTCCATATAACATTCTAAGAATCGTGAGAAACCGAAGAAAACAATATATTTTTATACTAAAATAGGTGTTATATAATTACCATTGTGTTTCAAAGCGTTAACCCAGGGAATATGAGATAAGAACTATATGAAATATGGATAAGGAAAATGATAACTTCCTACAAAGTATCAGCTACAGAGCCTAAACAGAAGACGCCATTTCGGAGATTTACATATGGATATGAAATTATAATATTTAAATGGTTCCTGCAGACACATGTTGTGTAAATGTGGACTGGATTCAGCTGCTTCAAGACAGGGTCCCTTTGGGCCTACGTCAGTACGGTAATGAAACTTTGGTTCTAGAAAAGCGAATAATTTCCTTAAAAGTTGAGCAATTACATGGGTTTACGTAACCACCTGATTTACATCGCTCCTCCCCTCGGCATGTATAAACGTATCCCTGCCAGAAACAGAGAATCCTACGCGGTTACCTGGAAAATTCTTTCTTTAATCTAGATTTACAGAAAAAATTATAAAATAATAAACTTCCCTAGAAGACACTGAGTTCTGCAGAACTATTATGAATAGCAGTAGCAGAATTTCATGAACTTTGATCTTTTCTGCATATAGGCCTGATATCTAAAATTTGGGGCGATTTTATATTAAAATAATTGTTGTGTTTCTGGACACTTCTCATCGTCCTGTTTCTTATTTTTTTATTGCTAGTGGGGTGGGACTAAGTCCCTTGTACTACGGCCAATTCTGGCCTATTGTACCAGCCCCAGGTGATAGGTGAGGGTGATTGTGGAGCAATTGGTGGAATGAAGATTGGCAGGGGAAACCGAAGTACTCGGAGAAAACCTGCCCCAGCGCCACTTTGTCCACCACAAATCCCACTTGACCAGACCCGGGATCGAACCAGGACCGCCGCAGTGGGAAGCCAGCGACTAACCGCTTGAGCTATGACGCGGCCCCTATGAATAGCAGTAGCAGAATTTCATGAAATTTGATCTTTTCTGCACATAATATCTAAAATGTTGTGACGATGGTATATTAATATAATTATTGTGTTTCTGGACAATACACATCGCCCTGTTTCTTATTAGAACAAAACGCTTTAGGAAGACTGCATTCTGCCTCCCGTCTTCAGTAGGTTTTCATCTGAAGACGGAGATATAATCCAGTGTCCGAAACTTTGTGTTTTCTGTACATGTAATGCTCCAAGCATACGCCGGGCTGACCGCTTCTCTGTCTTTCAGCACAGGTCATAGAGTCCATTAAGTAACACTTAAAGGGTTTTTTCATGTTTCCTTACCGAAGCCGTTGGACTATTTTAATGGAGTGTTAAGCCTCCGCACCGGAATTGCACCAGACTTTTAAGTGGATAACACAACATACAGTTCCTGCAAACTGCATATCCCCTCCTCCCCTCTCCCTCACTTTTTTCCAATCCCTAATTAATGTACAGTCACCTCAGGCATGAACTGACTGACTAAATTAATTCCATTAAACCTAGTCGCTGAGAAGCCAAGAAGCAATCTCAGGTAAGGTTCAAATTTGAAAGCAAAATGTGCATATGTTGTGTACGATGTATGGGTGTGAAACCTGGTCTCTGACTTTAAGAGTGGAGCATAGACTGGGCGTGTTTGAGAACAGGGTGCTGAAGAGAATATTTGGACCGAAGAGAGATGAAGTGACAGGAGGCTGGAGAAAACTGCATAATGAGGAGTTTCATAACTTGTACTCTTCTCCAAGTATAATCAGAATGTTCAAGTCAAAGCGGATGAGATGGACAGGACATGTAGCACGAATAGTGGCGCGGAGAAATGCATATAAGATATTGGTGGGAAAGCCAGAAGGAAAGAGACTACTGGGGAGAGAGAGACGTGGGTGGGTGGACAATATTAAAATGGATCTTAGAGATATAGGATGGGATGATATGGATTGGATTGATCTGGCTCAGGATAGTGACCAGTAGATGGATCTTGTGAACATGGTAATGAATCTTCGAGTTCCATAAAATGCTGGGAAATTCTTGAGTAGCTGCATAATTGGCGGCTTCTCAAGAAGGGTTTAGCTCCACGACGCATGATGATGATGATGATGATGATGATGATGATGACGATACAGGGAACAGAAAAGGGGGGTTGAGTAGTCAGTGTGTAGGCTCTGTGTGCAGAAAGCTCAAAGATCGAGTCTTGAAACAATAGGTCGCAGCTACTTAATTCTGAATTTTACCACCTCACCATTAACAGTGATTTTGTCACTGACCACTATGCTCTATAAGACGTAACTAATTATTAGAATAATCCTTCTTGAGAAGCTGATATTCGCTTAGCTAGTGAAATTTCCAGCCTTTCTTGGAAACACAAGGCTCAGTAAAGTGCCCTAAACCTGAGCCAGACAATTTCAATCCACACTCAATTTGGCCATGTGTGTAACCCTTCATGACAATTATAAATTATAAAAGACAAGTTCGTCCAATGTGACTATTTCAGTTTTCTCACTTTATGATTCACTAGCCTTACATGTTTCGATCCATTTGGATCATCTTCAGAGGCAGCAAACACTTTTTTGAAACCACTATCACAACAGTTGTCATATCAATTACACATGTACTGCCAAGTACACAATGTTCCATCTATCACTCAGAGCAGCCTTTCTGGTTATAGAAATATTTAAAGTTGGTTTGAAGCTTTAAAACTCTGTTAAAAATTAAAATACATAAACCTTACGGTTCGTGTCAATAACCCCTGTTGTGTCTCTTCAAGGTGGCCGATGTTGTGCCTCCTATGTAACTTGATTAGGGAGATTCTTAATATTGTCCGTTATGATGACGTTCATGACGTTTTCGCTTAGAAATAAATGTAACAGAAGAAAGGAAATGACTGCATTCAACGTTCAGAAGCTCATTATTAAGTGTAAGTATTAACCGTTTGGGTGTAGCTACTTCTTAAACGGACTTTAAGGTTTTTATATATAAGACCTAAAAGTCTGTGACGACAGTGCGCACATTGGCGCAAATATTACATATATTATTATATCTCCGGTCCGGATAAGGACTAGTTCTATCGATTGGGCCCAAATGAGTAAGTTTCACCTGAAGACGGAGACAGAATCCAGTCTTCGAAACGTTGGGTTTTGAAAAATAAACAGGACGGTTTTTAGATAGACACAAGACGATGGATAATGCGCAGAAACATAATATTTGTTTTTTATACGTATATAGTATCTTCATGAAAACCAGAGAAAAGTAATTCATTGTTGTGGATTACTCACCTACAGTGGAGCACCTTGCCCAATTGCCGTGAACTTCATCTTTAATTGTTGGTTGTTATCGTGCGAGATGAACGGCCAGACTGTCCTTAACAAAAGACAGTCATGTAGATTTAAAACCCTTTGTAATCTATGTTGTTTTTACATATGATATTCACTCAAGATCTAATTTATTTTGTGTTGAGGTCAACAATGATTGGAGCATTATTTTCCGGACCCTATATAAATCTGCATTCTGGGATATCGGGCTGTTTGGTTGCTTAGGCCGTTTACCTTTTTATAGCACAACTACAGTAGATGTCATAGAGAAATCATGATGCCCATACATTCCTATGAACTGGATTATTTTCCCGTTCCAGCAAGAATATGTACGCATTATAAAAAGTAAAATTTAGTTCAAATCATAGCTGTAGCAATAGAGCGCATTTGATTTTTTTCCCCAGGCTTCACCTTTGTGTTGAATCAATTGTAATTTTCCAATAAAAAACGTGCATAAAAAAGTCGACACTTTTTGTTAGATTCATTCTGCCTACAAAAACTGGGACAGTTCAGTAAGTAAAGTGAAGAACTGCGGGCTGGAATATGAGACTTCCACCCCCCGTTGGGGTTGGGATGTTTCTCTTTTCCGGGTCTGTATCCCGACTACTTCTGGGGCTTGCCCAGCTTCCTATGGAATAACCAAGGGCGCTTTCCACTGTAATAAATAGGGCCAGGATTTTTTTAAAATGCCNTGTATATGTGGGGTTAACACAACATATACACGGCGCCAAAGCCCAGAAGACTGCTTTCTTCATTTCCACATATGTTTGAAATTACACCGTGTTGCAGAAAAATACGCGCACAGTTTCCAGCTGTTAAAAATTAAATTCCAAGTGGAAAAAAAAACTGTTTCTGAAAGCACCAGCTCGTGTCTAGGTCTACAGAGATTGCCTACCTCAGGTTCCTCTGCCACCTGAACCTGTCCTAACTAGGTGGGGGACATGGATATCTGCAGTTTCGTTTTATTAGGAGAATTTCAATCAAGTAAAAGAAGGGGTTACAAAACTTGAAAAGATGAGTATGCATCTGTCCGTGAAGCAAAAGTGGTGTTTGGAAGTGATACTGTTTATCAAGATGTGAATTTTATCCATGCACATTTTTCTACAGTTTCAAAAGCCACTGAGAGCTTAGAATCTTGTGGTGCACTCCTTCACGACTCACTTGAACTCGCTCAGAAAGCAACTTGTTCACTGAATTCCGCTCCAGGAGAAATTGGAGAGACGATTAAATGCAAGTTTGAAATTGTATTGAATTCGAACTCAGGACTAAAAAAGATTCAGTCAGTTAGTCGGTACTTGAGTGGAATTAGGGTATCTTTGCCAGATGAATGTTCCGAACCTTCGGCGCCAGTGTATAAATACTGTCCAATCACGTCAGTTGATGTAGAAAGATCATTCTCAGCCTCTAAACTCATTTTGACGGACAATAGACGCAGTTTGTCTCCAGAAAACACTGAAAGACTTCCAGTTGCCTATTGTGATGCTACTTTCTGCAGTGAATGATACATGTAAATAGGTGAGTCTGAATAAAGTGACCTGTTTTTTAAGTGTATATTGTTTTGTTTTTGGTGCATATTTTCCCGCTTCTTAGCGCATATTTTAAGTGATTTTAGTGCATATTGTAAGTGTTTTTAGCGCATAAATATCCGAGCCCTAGTAATAAAGAGGGCAAAGGGCGAAATTTCTTCCTTGCGTGCTGTGAACCTTTACTGAATTCTGCTTCTGCAGAGGGACGTCTCTTGTTTTGTATGTGCAGAGGGATATCTCTTGTTTTGTATGTGCAAAGGGACATCTCTTGTTTCGTATGTGCAGAGGGACATCTCTTGTTTCGTATGTGCAGAGGGACATCTCTTGTTTCATATGTGTACAGGGACATCTCTTGTTTCGTATGTGCAGAGGGACATCTCTTGTTTCGTATGTGCAGAGGTGC
The DNA here is from genome assembly GCF_002891405.2 of Cryptotermes secundus. Taxonomy (NCBI): domain Eukaryota; kingdom Metazoa; phylum Arthropoda; class Insecta; order Blattodea; family Kalotermitidae; genus Cryptotermes; species Cryptotermes secundus. The sequence continues at coordinate 946,064 of NW_019737088.1, read as the reverse complement.
ATCTCTTGTTTTGTATGTGCAGAGGGACATCTCTTGTTTCGTACGTGCAGAGGGACATCTCTTGTTTTGTATGTGCAGAGTGACATCTCTTGCTTCGTATGTGCAGAGGGACATCTCTTGCTTCGTATGTGCAGAGGGACATCTCTTGTTTCGTATGTGCAGGGGGACATCTCTTGTTTCGTATGTGCAGAGGTGCATCTCTTGTTTTGTATGTGCAAAGGGACATCTCTTGTTTCGTATGTGCAGAGGTGCATCTCTTGTTTTGTATATGCAGAGGGACATCTCTTGTTTTGAACATTGACGAAAAGTCTGCTGACGAAGATTGCATACTTAGGTGCTTTGTGATTATCGGTGCCTATTATTTACCAAACATCGCGGAGATCAAATCAAGGAGTGAGACGGAAGGAGCGTACGTCTATAGCACGCAAGAAAGATGAGAATTGCATACGTACAAAATTTTAGACGGAAAGCCTGAAGGGAATAGACCATTTGGGAGACCTAGTTATGGAGTGTATTATAAAATTTAGATATACCTTGAAGTATCTGGTTGTGATTTTGTGGGCTAGATTAATCTGTATCAGGGCAAAGTCCGGCGGTGGGCTCTTGTGAACACGATAACGAAATTCTGACTTCCGTAAAAGGCGGGAAATTCCCTAACTGAGCGACTATCAGTTTCTCACAACGGAATCTGCTGCTTGAAGTTTGTAAGTAACCGAAACGGATTAAATATCTTTATATGTATGTAATTCAGGAAATTTAAAAAATGTAGACCCGTTGTTAGGTAACGACAGCGAAATAAGCAACTATACAACAACCGCTGCTCGGAAATATCATTGCAAACAAACACGAAAGCAACAATTGCACTGCAACAGAGGAACTTCGTTTTCTACGCGGTCGGTGCCGAGATGTTTTAAGCAGGACAAGTTAGTGAGGAGTCAATCAGTAGAGTTAGTGGAGTTGGTTGGTGAGTTAGTGAGTTAAATAACCGCCGGGGTTCAGGTTAGCTGTTACCGTGAGAAACCGGTAGTTGTGGCCGTGAACAGTTCTTGAACCCAGGGGAAGGGGAAGGTCCCAGTTGAAAGCTGTTACTAAGCAACGACTAGTAAAGATATGAGTGGACACTTGTATGCATCAGTGAACTGTAAGCTGTAGTCAAGTGTTGTTTCAAATAGTCCAGTAAATCCTATTATCAATTCAAATCCCGTCTATAGTCACTCTATCAGGTGATAACACAGTTTATTTTGTTGGTGAAGGTTGAGAACAAAGTGGTGGAAACATGAAAACAAATAAAATTGACTAAAAGGTGTTAGTCTAGAAAGGCGATGAGCGCCATGAATCATGTGCTAACCAAAATTCGCAACTTCTTATCGCTTCCTGCAATAATGCATCATATCACTGTCAAGGCCGACTAAATTGTCCGTACATATTTGTTTCATTTCGTAGGTCAGAGATAGGAAATAATTTACCTTCTGTGGCATGCTTTTCGGATACCCCCTCTGAATATTTATTACAATGCAGATAGCAGTGGACACGCCCCTAATAAATTAATTTCTGAATGCAGACCTACTACATGTAGCGTGTGTGGGGAGCCACACCGAAAGCATTGCTGTCCGTTTTGTAAAATGAAGTGATATTTGTGTTTCTGCACAGCCAGCTGAGCTACTTACACGAGCTGGTGTTAATTTATTGGAAGGAAACATGAACTAAGTGGATGTTCAAGAATTAGATATTATTTAGAAATATGTAGGATAGAAAAAATACCGAAATTCGCAACAATTAACCAACTATTACCTCTCTTTTACAGGGTCTTCCTTGAAAATATTATAGTCTTCCAGCTGACCAAGGAGGTATAGGTAGAGCCTCACTCACCCACTCACTCATGGAGCTGAGCCCTGCTTCAGAAGCCACCAGTTGTGCAGCTACTCAAGAACTTCCCACCATTTTATGGAGCCTGAAGGTTCATTACCATGTTCACAATAGCCCTCCACTGGTCCATATCCTGAGCTAGATCAATCTAATCCATACTATCCCATCCTATCTCTCTAAGATCCATTTTAATATTGTGTAGGTAGAGCCTCACGTAATTCAAATCTTGCTAGTCCGTGTATGGGCATATACAACTGTATTAAAGATAATTAGGTGTCAAAATTTTGTGGGAACTTGCCTTAGTAAACCGCTTCATTTACGAGTATCGATGCCCGTGTTACAGAAACAATCAGCCAGTTTTATTTACGTGGCAGACATACTGATGCGGTGACTCATTCACCTGAATCTGAGGATTGAACATCATCTGCAGGCCTGAGTGCTTCCTCTGGCACGTACCTGGCCACGGAAGTTGAAAAGTCCACCCAGAACACTACGAGCCGGACAAGAACTACAACACGCCTACAGGTACATATTGTAAATGAATTTTCCTTCTTCTGCGATCTTATATTAATTATTGCAGAAACGAAAGGAGAAATAAGGCAAAGATGTAAGGAAACAAATAAACAGAAAATGAAATAAAGAAAGAAAAAGAAGGCAAAGGGATATGCAAGGAAAGGATTAAATATATGCCACTCATTCACTCACTCGTAGAGCTGAGCCCTTCTCGAGGAGCCGCCAATTGTGCAGCTACTCAAGAACTTCCCAGCATTTTATGGGATCCGAAGGTTAACAAGAGCTCTCTACTGGCCCATATCCTCAGCCAGATCGATCCAGTCCATAACAACCCATTCTATCTCTCTAAGATCCATCTTAATATTATTCACCCACCTACGTCTTGGTCTTCCTAGTGGTCTCTTTCCTTCTGGCTTTCCCATCAATATGCTATATGCATTCCTCTTCTCCCCTATTCGTGCTACATGCCCTTCCCATCTCATCCTCCTTGACTTGATCATTCTAATTATGAAACATTAAATTATTATTAAGTATTCAATATATGTAGAAAGACAGAAAGGGAGAGTGAGAAAGCAAGGGATGACGAGGAGAGAGAGAGAAAAAAAAAGAAGGCAAAGAAACAGGCTAGGAAACGAATATATATATATATATATATATATATATAGAGAGAGAGAGAGAGAGAGAGAAGAGATAGTTGGAAAGCCAGGAACTGAGAAGGAATGAAGGAAGGAAAAAAAAGAAGAAGGCGCTAAAGAAATAGAGAAGGGAAAGAAGAAAGAGAAATGGAGTATAGAAACAGAGAAAGATCACCTAAAACCATTCGGCCGCTCCAGCTAAACAGATCCCAACAGGGTCAGCACAGGCACTTTGCTTGTAGCCACGTAACTTATCAATCTAACTGTACCAAAGTTTGAAACCAAGCGCTGTAGAAGAAGTCTGCAGAAAAATGCCGCTCGACACCTGTGGGAACCGCGATTGCTCGGCCACGTCACTGTTTCAGGCCTATTCCTGTCTTGTCCACCACGACGCTTTACTGTGGCCAGGGAAGTGAAGGGTTCGTACTCGAGTGAAGAACATGGTAATTCGATTAGTGTGAAGTCCCTTACAAGAGTAGGATGACCTGTCCCCGTCATGATTCATTTCCCTTGTGCAGCAAATACCCACGCATCCCCTCTCCACAGAGTACAATTTCCTCCGACGCCCCTGGTCACCACCAAGCAATGGCTAGGTAACAGTAAGGTTTCATTTTGCCAGGTTAAGTGTGTAGTTGGGGAGGGGTGCCACCGTGCTGGGACACTTTCTCCACCCACCCACTGAACTTCTCATCTGCTCTCAGCCAGCTAATTATAATTGTAGGCCCGTGTAGGCCCATGCGCCACGGTAAGCAGCAGGAAGAGGGAACACGCGCCGACAAGGGACACGTCATATCACAACGGTCAGAAAATTGGTTCACTTCTGATATTTGGGGGGGGGGATCTAGTGAAAATAGCCACAAGTGGTTTAGTAACTTTCTCGTGGTTTTACAATCTATGTGTTTGGAGTATTGCTCTGTTGCTGAAGGAAGCGACAAATTGTCTTGCTAAGAGGAACAATCTCAGTTCTGAACACATATAATTTACAACGTTTCTATAAGCAAGATAAAATTAAAAACAAAAAATAAGTAGATAAGCTAGCTTCAGGTAACTGAACAGATAAAATCAATTTCGGAGCACTATGAACTGAAATTAATTTTCTTTGACGTAGAAAAAATGTGTCTGTTGCACATGAATACTGGGGAAATTCAGACTTTTAGAAATAAGTAAGAAGTGCCTAGCCTATACTAAAAGTATTTTGTATATTTTTAGTAGAAATGATCTTATTTGTAAAAATGGCCATATTTTCTATGTCAGTGGTAAAACAGGAGACCATATTTATTTCTAAATTCAAGCGTTTCTGAGGTGAGATAAATACAAGCGTACTCATAAATGTTGATATAGTTCTGTCTGTTGCAGATATATGGTTTCTGCAACATTTTTATAGTTAAGGAGAAATTAGTTTGCTTGTTAAAATACATGGAAAAATAAGCCAATTCCAGATATCTAGAAGAGAACATTTGAGTTTGGAAAAACTTCGGGATTTGTAATAGCGGCTCTGAGGCTATCACAGCGGTGGTACATGTTTCTCCGAATAGTCCGTTTACTTTCAACGAACTACGCGGTCTTACATCCCAGAAAATAGATCTACAGAGCTATTAGTGGATAGATAATTCGGGTGATAATGCAGCTAATTGCCGCACAGGGATTTTAATCTTGGTCTCAATAAAAAGAAAAATTATCTCTGTGCTTAACTAATTAAGCACTATGCTATGAAGACATATGGGAGAGTGGATGTATAGATCCACGCGTTATTGACCTCAGCACTAGTTTGAGGGAAGTGGTCAGATTCACATTCCGGTCGCTTTAACCCTGGGGAAAGGGCCCTCGGCTGCCGTTGTCTAGGAGCCTGGGTTGGCCTCAGAGCCGGTTTCGGCGACGTGGAAAAATTCTTGACCCCTCCGTCATCAAGCCCGTAGCCAGTCGCTACACCAGCTTTTCTGAGTCCCAATAGTCGCCCGAATTCTACATAAGAAAAGGTGAAGCTATTCTTGTAACAGACAGTGGAGGTCCATAAGATTGTGAGACGTCGAGGCTCCCGTATTTTATAGACAATTGGATCACAGATGGCGACGAGATTGTCAGCCTTACGCGCCAACAGGCCACTCTTTACTCCCAGGTATATTCCTTGTACTCATTTCTGTTAGAGGCTTGGTCGACTCTGGTGCCATAGTGCGGCTGGAAGGATTAGGTCAACTGAAGAACCCAATGACATCGGGACCTTCCGACTTGTAGCGTAGTGTCTCAACTAACTACGCTACCGCGTACCCTCCAGGTTAACTTCAATTTCGCTCGGAATAACTGATGTTGCGACACTGAAAGCTGATGGACGAGAAGTCTAAAAACGAATTCTGAATTCCTGCTTGGTAGGAAACAGGCCTATATAAGAAATCAGAGAATTTATTTTTACTCGAGGTAAAAGTAAGGTGAAGTTGTCCCTGTTCTCAAAGAATTTAAGCACTACGCCATGAAGGCGTATGGGGGAGTGACTGTATAGATCCACATTTTCTTGACTTCGACACTAGTTGGAGGTGAGTGGTCAGCTTCACGCCCCGGTCCATTTACCCCCGGGTACCCATTGGATAGGAGGTTGGACCCCAGACCCGGTCTGGACGGTCTGTAGAAGAGAGAATTCTTGACCCTACCGGGACTCGAATTCCGATCCCTCAGTCGTCGAGCCAGTAGCCAGTCGTTATATCGACTGAGCTATCCCGGAGCTTATTTTCACTCAAGGTACGTTAATTTATTTCTTCACTGAGAAATGTATATCACAATCAAGCGTAAACGGGGGGGGGGGATGGACTGGTGAAATAACAATTACGCCCATTTTTCCTAACGGCGATTTTAACAGAACATCGGTATCGTTTCTAGGTCTTATTTTTTCTCCTTATGGCGTTTAATGGGGACGATGGAAACCCGCACTTGGTTTGACACTCCGTTAATATATTATACACCATCCTCCTATGTAATTCGTAATGTATTCGTAACTGATTTCATCATGTCCGACATTCGGAAGTAAGTTTCCTTTTTTTCATCAGAGACTTATACACATTCACGTTGCATATTGTGTCAATATGAAAACTGTTCGCTCGGGAACTTTCGTCATCGAAGAAGTTCCAGAATCCCCTGTTGGACCGAAAGAAAATTACCACTATGCAGTTATGTTGTGGTCTTTTAGATTAAAACACCCTGTAGTCTGATAAGTTGTCAACACTTCGAAGGATTTTACTAATTCCGCCTTCGGAGTATAAATAAAGATGGAGGTAATATGTCGGTCCGAAACGCTAATAAGCACCTACCAAAGTACACAGTGTCATAAGCCAGAAGATTACAACTCGAATGAGATTTTGGGGGTTCACTGAGGTGGCCGTGCGGTCTAAGGCATGAACTGTCTTCGCCCGCTCAAACACTGTGATCATGGGTTCGAATCCAACTAAATACACGGATGTATGTGTGTGTTTATTCTTTGTCCGTGTTGTTCTGTGTATAGGTAGCAGCCTTGCGACGGGTTGATCCCCCACACAAGGTGTCCTACCGTCTGTCTGTATGATTAAAAACTGAGAAGGCGGCCAATGTCCAACAAAGGGCTGTACAGCCATACATAGATAGAAAGTACTGGCTTCGATTACACAATATGAATTTTCATCACCTTGAGAACTCACTACCACTGTACACGTACTGCAACGCGTACCATTTCTGCTGCAATGAACAGGCGACGCTTAGGGTGAGCCTCCCCGCAGCTAGCCAATAGGCGCTACCTGCTCGGTTTGTGTTTATAGTCCACAGTTATGTCGGACAGTACGGAGCGGAGGCATAGCCAGCTGGTTGAGCGACTGAACCACCAAACACGGCTCAGTCGTGGCGGAAGTTAGGTCGTACCGTTGCGAGCTCCCTCTCTCGCTCTCTTTCTCTCCCTCTCTCTCTCCCACCACCGCTGCCGTTGCACACCACTGTGAAAACCTTGCCCAACGTCCACCAACAGTCGATACAACTCCAGTTGACCAGTTAACAATTACATCGCGTCTCACCATTGTTCTAGTTAACCGAGTGAATATCCTTGTGGTGCTTCAAACTCTGATTTTTGTCTCATTTTAAAAGCCCCCTACCTCTCGATCCAATATTGAGGGGGAAGAATTCTCATGTCCTGGAACTGATATCAATCCAACAAATTATTACACAAAAATACCAACGAGTTCTTCTGTGGTTACTGAAAAAGGATAAAAAAGAATTGTGTCGACGCTTCCAAAAAAAGTGTTGCCATGGAGATGGGAGAGGACTCCTGGGAACACCACGTGACCCCGCTCCTGATGAACTGTGGACAAGAGGACAATAATGTCGGAGGACATGAGGAATATCTTCAACACACTGAAGAGGTAAGCGCTGTTTCTCTCTGTAAACTCGTGAAGTAAGTGCGCATGGACCCTCCGTTCTTCATGTACATAAATTCAAGCGATTACGTGTAGTTATTTCGTTTGTATAACACAATATTGCAGAAAACTTTCCAATTTTCAACAAGGGACCGACGTGTTTCACTGTCACAGGCGTAATTTTATTGTAAGTACTGAGGCTATGTTTAATTGTTGTGTCACATTCGGAAGGAGATTTTTGGATTTTAACGCGGTCTCAATATTCCCGGTACTTCCGAACGTCGAACTGATAGGGTTCCATTTTTATCCTTACAGAGGCATTCAGTTCTGAAATGAGGAACTGTAGACCGGTTGAATGTCTAAATTTTTATTAATTTAAATTCACAAAAAAAACTTATTGTAGACGAAAGAAATACAGCAATTGAATGCCTGTTAAATATTTATAACAACTTTCAAACACGTAACCTTCCACGACATTTTGCTGTTTCTTAACTTTTCGTCCCTTCAAGCATTCGATTTACTCTCGTTCACATGAGGTCTAACTTTCTGTATTCATGATATTATTGGAATCTTGGAATGCAACAAACAAATTGTTCTGTTGTCCTACGTCTGTTTCTTCATGCCTCGTTCATATTATTTTCAGTTTCTGAATATTTACTACAAACATTACAATATTTTGACATAAATAAAAAATTATGAACTTCATATTCTGAGGGAATACATATATGTTTAAGATAATGCTTATATTCAATGCGAAATTGTGCTATAGAGCTGGGACGCAAGGAGTCATTATAGTACTGTAATTATTGATTATTAATCTTAATATTTTACTGCAATAATTGTTATTTGTTGGGCAATAATAGGCTCTACAGAACATAATAAATATTCACAAGAAAATATTATTTAGTATTTGGTAGAGTAATGGAGATTTCCTAGATAATCCTGCTCCGTATCTTGGTAAAGTAATGACTATTCTCCAGTGACTTTTTTTATTGCTAGTGGGTGGGACTAAGTCCCTTGTACTGCGGCCACTTCTGGCCTATTGTACCAGCCCCAGATGATAGGTGAGGGTGATTGTGGAGCAATTGGTGGAAAGAAGGTTGGCAAGGGAAACCGAAGTACTAGAAGAAAACCTGCCCCAGTGCCACTTTGTCCACCACAAATCCCACTTGACCAGACCCGGGAACGAACCCGGGCAGCCGCGATGGGAAGCCAGCCACTAACCGCTTGAGCTATGGCGCGGCCTCGTGCAATGTACTTACTACTATTCAGGCAATAATATGCATTTAAAAGAAAATCGTACGCAGCATCATGATGGTTATCCACAATAAAACGCTACTTAATATCCAATAGCAGTGATTGTTCTTTATTCAACCATTTCACTTAATCTCTTAGTTCAAAATTGGACAGTTGCAACACTAAATAATATAATAACTTTAAAAAGCGATGTACCATCACTAGAAAATCTTGCTTGTTTTCTTTTGCAGCAATGTACGATAATGTGCTATACAGCATATCCGACACGATGTCATGATAATGAAGCTGTAGGCGCTTATAAATTCGGATATTTGATATGAACAATATTTATTCTCATCAAAGATTTCTCCGTTCTTCATAAGCAGTTGCAAGAAGCCACCTGTCAGACTGGAGCCATATCTTTTCTTGAATATTTGTGAATTTTTCCGGATATATATGTATTAGTTGGTGGTTCTAAAGCTGCTACCATGGAAGCCGCGGTGGTGCAGTCGGTATAGCGACTGGCTACAGGCTGGACGACCAAAGAGTAGGAGTTCGAGTCCCGGTAATGGCAAGAACATTATATTCTTCGTGTTGTCCAGAAAGGTTCTGGGGCACACCCAGTCTCCTATCTGATGGGTATCGGGGGCTGTTTCCCCAGGGATAAAGCGGCAGGGGCGTGAAGGTGACCACTCTTCTTCAACAAGTGACAAGGCGAAGAAAACGTGGATCTATACATCCACTCCCCCATACGCCTTCATGGCGTAGTGCTTAATTAGTTATGCACAGGGATGATGTTACCTTTACCTTCTGATTTGCTACCATAAAAAGTAGGGGTTCCTAGTGTTACAATACATTTACCGTGGTTCAAGATTTTTACGCCAAAGTAAGTTCTAAGTCTTACTCAGTAGAGATCAATGTTTATAGAAATTACGGCGCGAAATACAGTTTCCACGAAAAACGCAAATGGTGCTATGCGCGAGTTTTCTCGTGCGAAATTTCTGATACTTTAATCCGAATATATTTTGTGCCTGAAATAAGCGAAAAAAACTGACCTTCTCTCGACAGTGACATTTACAAAATACGTACATTACCGTAAAAGGAAACGGCTCAAATAGAAACCAGTCAATTTCATCAAGAAATTATTTGCCAGTGAGCAGCTACTGCCCTCTGCTTAGTCTTCAGCGCCATTGTTTATGTTCTGGCTCCAGTTTCTTGTAGTGCGTCTATCATCTCTTTAGCGGTATTACTAAACATTTCAGTATATATTTTGCACAGCTTGAATGTTGTCGAAGTTCTTTTTGCTACTTTCAACCGATCACCAATTCTCCTTTTGTCACCATCCATCTGTTCACAGCGAAATTCAGCACACATATCTCCCTTCGCCCATAGCAGGTCTGCATTGTTGCTGCGCTGACTGACACGTTTTGGAAGGGACGCTTTCTCTGAAACGTGATGTTCTCTGGCAGGAACAATGCAACCGGCAGCACAATGGATCACAGCGACACACGCATGACCATTTGACTGCTACTGTATAATATTATTATATCGAGATTGACGCATTCAGCATTCAATAAACTGATACATTAATTTTCAAGCAGTTAATCTCACTGGCAGTATGAAATTAACGTGGTCTCCGGTTCACTGGACTATGTGATCGCAGGTTCGAATCTGTTCAAGAAAATGTACATATGTTTGTGTATCTTTTTCATCATTGAGAGTTGGCTTACCCGTCTACAGAATTATTCAGTTTGTAAGATTTCTTATGGACGAAACTTCCGTGCAGGTAACTGCCTGAGTAGTCAGGAAAACGATTTATAGGGCTGACTGAATGGAGAAGAATAGAACCTGAACTTCCCTTCTTATCGCGAAGAACTCAGCGACACTCCATCTTCTTTAGAAGCTGAAACTAATTTAGATATTCAAGAAATTCCATATTTTTAGGGAGTCCGAACGATTCTTCTTGCTCCACAAAACTCGTTTCTGTGGTCCATCCTGAGACTTACGTCTCCATATCTCATTTCCCTTATGTGAACATCCTAAAACATTCAGAAAAATAAGGCCTGCTTGCAATTTCTAAAACACTTCATCGATTAACATTATCAGTCCTCCTCTTGCCTCAACCGAGTCTCCTAGAATAGATACAGATGGGTTTTCTTCGGGGGTTAAAACGACAGGAGCGTAAAGCTGACAAATCGTCTCCATCTAGTGCCGAGATTAGATTAAGAATACTACAACTATATCTCCACTCCCCCATATATCTTCAAGACGTGGTGGATAATTACTTAATTAAGTAGGCCTACAGGGATAACTTGACCTGTGACTCTCCTGCCCTTGTATCTAAATAGCCTTTGCATCTCTGCTTCTAATCACTGTCCAACTGTGTGTTCTTCTTTGTGCGACAGGCCGCGTCTCAGTCTCGTATAAAAATGTAAGATCAATGAAAGAGTCTGGTTAGGAGATGAGAGACCAGAAATAATATGGGCCTATTAAAAACAGTAAAGCTAACCCTGTAACAGGCCATGAAGGCCCATAGGGCTGTGAGCTGTCTAAGCTCCCGCATTTTCTCTGGACAATCGGCTCACAGATGGCGGTAAGGTTATCAGCATCACGCGCTGGCCGTCTTTTACCCCCAGGGAAATTCCTGGTATTCATTTCTGTTACAGGCTGAGTTGACCCCAGGGCCATTATGCGGCTGGAAGGATTAGGTCAATTGAAAAAAAAAATCCACTTCATTGAGATTTGATCCCGCGACATTCCGGCTTGTAGCATAGTGTCTCAACCAACTACGCTACATATTGGCTTATATCATGTTTTACCCTGAATTCTGAAGCAGTTGTATTTCGGCTTCCTTAGTCTGGCTTTTACGCCTAAAGTTACATTTTGTGGGAAAATGCTCTTGGCTTGCCCAGCCGAGTTGATTATGTAGAACTGAATACGTTGATTCTAGTAAATGAATTACAAAGGGTTTGGAAACAAGAGGTCGTTGCCTACTTTAAGGCGCTGTCTCACGTGTCACTTGGAGAAGACTGAGGAGAATCTCGAAAATTACTTATCAAGATTCCTGGTCGAGATCCGAACCACTGAGTTTTCGAATACGAATTTGGGCACTGGACCGTAAATTTCGGTTAACGTAATGTTCCTGTTTGCTGCAAGAGAGCCCGATGATTTAAGACAGGATATGATTACGTTAGGAAATTGCAAGAAAATAAGAACATTTATCCCTGCTTATTGAAACAGCAGGGTACGGCTAATAGCACATAATGGCTGTGATCAGTCAGAATCAAGCAAATTGCAGCTTCTGAGCACTTTCCGAGAACATACAGGTCTGCCATTGCCAGTGAACGTGTGCTGAGCTATGCACGTGGAACTGTTACCCAGAATCACGTGCCCTGTTGATATCTGAGAACACAGAGAGAAGAAATGTACCTAGTTGATGATTATTATTATTTTAAGGGGTGTGACTCCGTATTGTTCGGTAGATGAGTACTGAGGTTTTCGAGGAATTTTCCGTCTCCATTTCCAAGCTCCTGAACTTTTGGATTTATCTACCAGACTACACGGCGTCATATCCCTGAAGACGGTAATCGTCATAGACACCACCGTGAGAACCCAAAATGCCTTATTGATACCTGACGAATGTATGGTTTTCCTTCAAGATGGAGAAAGTAATTATCTTCCAAGAATTTGTGCATGTTTACTGAACTACACGTCGTCACACCAAGAAGATAGTAGTTGGTACTCGCCGTAAGAATCTCTATGCCCTACTGATGTCTGATGCATTGGCAAGGCGCAACGTACTGAGAAGAAATATTGCGTTTTCAGTTCTTCATATCGGGGGTAAAATATGCCTGGTAAGGAATACCTCATATCCGTATGTAGAATACAGCATTTATTTTGTTACGAAATTTCAAGAAACAAAATTATGTATTATGTATCATTTCTTCAGCTTTTCGCAATTTAAAATTTATGATTACGTGTCTAATATTTTAATAAAATCTATCTACAGCTCTGCAGCCCTTTGCTGGACTTGGGCCGCTTTTTCAGTTTCTTAATTTTTTTCCTGGCGGTAGGACTCCTTGGGTAGGGAATCAAGCCATTGCAAGACCGCTACCTGCACACAGGACAACGCACACAGACATCCATGCCTCGAGTGGGATTCGAATCCACGATCCCTGTGTTCGAGAGAACGAAGACAGTTCATGTCTTAGACCGCGTGGCCACTGTGCTGAAATGAAAGGACTTTTAGGGAAACAAAAGGAACGTGTATTTAAGCAAGAACAAGGGAAAGGTCACTTGGAAGATTTACCCGAAGACTGGAAGGCAATAGTGAAATAGTGTGTTGAGTTGTGAGCAGCGCTGAACTACCCGTAGTTTAGGACAGCACATAGCAGCGCACTGCTCTAAATATGGAGAGGAACTTTTGGCTCCTAGAAGGGAAGAAATATCTTCACCGGTTGCAAGATTACCAACTGGACAAAGAGGATGCCGTAAGATACAAAGTTTTTGTAAATTTTGAAGCTATCACGACGAAAGAAAGCTCACGTCTTCTCGGGCCATCACTACGTCATATCTGATTTAAAAACAAACGTTTCGGAGAAGTGATTTATTTCCATCAGCAAGGTCAACTCTAAAGACGAAGACAGAGCAGGTGTTCAAGTCAAATTTGACGCATTTTCACAACCATGGAAAATTTTGGTACATAATTTTTTTTCATTTTTGAGGAATGTTCCATTCCTTTCCGGCCAAGTTGAAACATTTTTTTATATGGACACGTGTTTACTTTATGTGATGAGAACACGTGCAGATGTGCATTGTTAAAACACTAATAATTCTTCTTCCGTCTCTCTAATGTCATTGGTTTTGTTACAATGCACTTCTTCCGCTCGTCCTCACACGTGTTTCAGTGGGCTCTGAGAAATGCCTCACTCCATGCGAACTAGAGACAGGAGTGGAAATGCTTACTCCCTCAGTTTAGAGCACACGTGTTTCAGTGGGCTCTGAGAAATGCCTCACTCCATGCGAACTAGAGACAGGAGTGGAAATGCTTACTCCCTCAGTTTAGAGCACACGTGTTTCAGTGGGCTCTGAGAAATGCCTCACTCCATGCGAACTAGAGACAGGAGTGGAAATGCTTACTCCCTCAGTTTAGAGCACACGTGTTTCAGTGGGCTCTGAGAAATGCCTCACTCCATGCGAACTAGAGACAGGAGTGGAAATGCTTACTCCCTCAGTTTATAGCACACGTGTTTCAGTGGGCTCTGAGAAATGCCTCACTCCATGCGAACTAGAGACAGGAGTGGAAATGCTTTCTCCCTCAGTTTAGAGCACACGTGTTTTACAAGCACATTACTTGCGATTACTTGTATCTTAACATTCTTGTTGTTTATTTATTTCCGGTATGACACTAATCACAAGACTTGATAACACATAAAGAGTTATTTACAAAAAAACTGCCATTTCATTTAATAAAATACACACCACAATTAAACATGAAACATGAAATGAAATCTGCTACAGAGTTTTGCAAATAAAATTTGTGGACCGAAGATTCGTCCATTGTATACACGTTCTGTAAGGAAAGATAAGGAAAGTAAGGTGAAGGTAAACTTGTTGCTGTGCTTAACTAACTAAGCACTACTCTATGAAGGTGTATGGGGGAGTGGATGTATAGATCCACATTTTTCTCGACCTCGGCACTAGTTGGAGGTGAGTGGTCAGCTTGATGCCCAGGCCGCTTTACCCCCGGGGAAAGAGCCCACGGTACCCATTGGATAGGAGGTTGAGTGGGCCTCGGATTTGGTCTGGGAAAATTCTTGATTCTACTGGGACTCGAAAACGGACCCCTTTGTCGTCCAGCCAGTCGCTATACCGACTGAGCTAACCCGGCTCATATTTAGGAAAGAAATACAACATTTTAATATAAACCTGAAGATGTGGGATCATTTTGGAGAGATAACAGTAAATGAGAATTTTATGGGCTCATTAAAATTAATGATTAGGAAATGAGGTTTTGTGTGGAATAAGACCTCAGTAACTATTAAATTTTCGCGAAATACTCTATGCCACAGAGTCAGTTCTTCAGCTATGAAATTCCGCAATCTATTTTTGGAACATCTGATAAACTTTGGGTATCTTCATAGTCTCGCTGAAGACCATCTTCTGCAGTTCTTAAAGCCATTAGTGTCATGATGCCTAGTGATATAGATCTGCCCATACTTAGTAGACACTCCTGCCAACATCCCCAAAAGTCGTATATATCTTTACATGGGGGGTCGGATAATGACCATAGAAAACACTGACATGGAGCCCTTCCATTTCCAAGTATCACTATATTTTAAAGTAAAATTTTAGTTTAATGTTATCAAATACTCAGAAAAAGTGAAATCTTAGTAGCCTAAATGCCACATAGCCCTAACTAAGTGAAGTGTATCTGACGCAGAGTTGACCTATCCAAACACATAATTAGGCTTATTTCTAAGGAATCTGTTTTCATATGTAGCAGCGATGAAGAGATATTCTATCTCGTGCTGAATTCGGGAACCGATCTTGCGACCTGTTGCTTTCGAGAACTACTTCTCTGTGATATGAGCAGGTTCGTACGAATATAGCGATTATGGCGAGCATTTCCTTTGTTCATGAGAACGGAGACACGGCGAAAAATGACAAGGAAAGAAAAGAAACAGCAAGGGAGATAAAATTCGAGTATACATATGGTGCTGGACGGGAAGGATGATATTGTGGGTTCGTATCCCGCTCTCATTGCCACAGCATGTTGACGTTTCTCTGTGTTGTGCTGTCATGTGTAAGGTAGAGACACCTCGCCCAAATACAGGGATACTATAAATGATTCATTCGTTTTTAAAAAGCTATATTTTCCAAAGCATTATACATACAACTATGATTCATATACAAAAAGAACCGTAAACTCACCAAGTTTTCTTCACACTCTACAAACGTTCTATGTGTGCCCCTTGGGTCACACGACACACGTCCAGGCCGTAGTCGAGCTCGTTCCACACATTTTGTAGCATCATCCTGTCAATGGTCATCACTGCAGCATCGATGCGTTCCCTCAGCTCTACTAGTGCTCTTCGCAGTGGGGGTACGTAAACACGATCCTTAATATACCCCCAAAAGAAGAAGTCACAAGGCATTAGATCAGTTGATCTGGGGGACGGGCAAGTGAACAGAGCTACGTCATCCTCACCAACACGCCCAATCCAGCGATGCCGAAGTTCATTGTTTAGGTAGCGACGAACATTGCCGATACCACCGCAAAATGCTTTGTTTACATGGCGCTTCTTTTCGATACTCTCTTTTGAATGCGCGTTGCACTGCTGTAACAGACGAACATCTCGCATATTCCAACAAACAAAACTCTTTTCTTGTTCTGTCGCCATTTTGTAAAGGCACTGAATTCCTGCTGCCAACTGGCGTACAAAATATAAACGTGGTGAGCTTACGGTTCTTTTTGTATATGAATCATGTTTGTATATATAGTACTTTGGATAATATATCGTTTTAAAAACGAATGAATTATTTATAGTATCCCTGTACAATGAGTCCTACTCAATACCACTCCATGTTTCAGAATGAATTCTGAATCAATACAGACCAGACGGACTAATACCTGAAATCTGCATAAGACGTATTTGTTTATTATTGCTAGTGAGGTGGGACTAAGATTCCTTGTACTGCGGCCACTTCTGGCCTATTGTACCAGCCGCAGATGATAGGTGAGGGTGATTGTGGAGCAATTGGTGGAATGAAGATTGGCAGGGGAAACCGAAGTACTCAGAGAAAAGCTGCCCCAGCCCGGGCCGCCGCGGTGTGAAACCAGCGACTAACCGCTTGAGCTATGGCGCGGCCCTTGCATAAGACGTAAGCAGATTAACAATTTAAAGCCTAATGGTTACTATACGTGTATGCAACACAAACTTTAAATTCTGCCAACAGAGCGTGTTTACGTGCTCCGTACGGTTCTCACGATAAAAAGAGACAGTTTGCTTAAACAGCATTAACCGCTTTGCTTTCTTAGTGGAGACGTGAAGTGTTTCATGTGAGGTACGAACTGAATTCTTATATATTATTTAGAAGAAATTCACTCTTTAAAGGGTTAACCACTTACGTCATTAAAAATAAATCTCTTATAATCATAGTAATATACTCTTGGGATAAAGCGGCCGGGGCTTTAAGTTGACCATTCACTTCTATCTACCGAGTGGGATGGCAGAGCAGTAGCGCTCTAGGTTCGTATATGGGAGGTACTCAGTTCGAATCTCGGCCTGGACACTGGTCATCCTGACCTTTTTATGCCTTCTTCAGTCAGGCAATGGTCTGTTCCTCCCAAATCCTTCCTATTCATCGTTAATCTATCATTCTGCCTTTGATGAGGTACGGTGCACTTACTGACAGAATCGTAAAATAATCCACAAAGGCCTCCGTTTAGTTCCGAGATAATGAATTCGTGGATGTACACCCCCACTTAATAGAACTTTCTCTGACTGTCAGCTGTGTTAATTGGTTAAAAATTACAGAAGTACCAAGAAATATAACTGTCCTCAGCATCAGATGATCACAGGGGGACAGAAACGTCAGTCAATTTTAACCAATTTATAAAGCTGAGAGTCCGAGAAAATTTAGTAAACGTGACATGTACGTATGCCTCTAGGTAAATGGCGATATAGAACTTCAAATCATGCCACGGTTTCTGCCATTTTCTTTCCAACTGATTGTTCTCTAATGAACCAGTCATTCGATGCAATGCAGTCTGAGCCACAGACAGCATCGTTAAATAAACAATGAATAAATGAAGACGCCCATTTTTTTTCAAACAGCCTTTTCCCTTCAGGAATTCCGAATAAATTCTTTAATACCTCGAATTTCTCGCTTTTTGTATACGTGCTACATGCCTCTTTTAATTTCACCACTTCAACAATATTTGACATTTGTCGTGTTAATTTATGTATACCTGTGGGGCACGCGGTAGGGGCTACGCTACAAGCCGGAAGGTCGCGGGTTCAAATCCCGATGAGGTCATTGGAATTTTTTCAGTTGACCTAATCCTTCCAGCCGCACTAGGTCCTGGGGTTTACTCAGCCTCTAACAGAAATAAGTACCAGGAATTAATTAAATAATTTTCCTGGGGAGTAAAGCGCGGCCGGCACTTAAGGCTGACAACCTCACCGCCATCTTTGATCCGATTGTCTAGATAATGTGGGACCCTATGGACCTTCATGGCCTGGTACAGGGATAGCTTTACTTACTTCTTTATACCCTCTGCTGCGAGTATGCCACATTCCCCGGCACAATTCCTCACTGTTTCGTGTTGCCTTTCAGCTGAAATTAAGAAGTCTCGATGATTGAATGAAGTTCAGTTCTTTGTGTTCTGTTAATTAAACAAAATGGCGGAGTGTTTGTCTATATCTCTATGACTCTACAGCCCTTTGGAACTTGGCCTCTTTTTCAGGTTCTTAATCCTATACACAGTCCGCATGACTCCTTGGATGGGTGATCAGCCGATCGCAAGGCCGCTACAAACACATAGAATAACGCAAATATAGAATAAACTCGCACAAAAATCCATACGTCGAGTGGATTCGAACCCACTACCCAGTGTTCGAGAGGGCGAAGACTGTTCATACCTTAGACCGCGCCGCCACTGTGATTAGCGTGTGTGTTTCCGTTAACCAAGTCAGCTTACTTGAATCTAGAAGTGTTCCGATTAGCATACACGCTTGTCAGTTTTCCAAAATAGAGTGTCATGGAGAATTTAAAATATCAGACACAGATGCTTAATTATTTAAATATAGAACCTGACTATGGCCCTGGGGTCGACTAAGCCTCTAACATAAATGACTACCAGGAAGAGTCTTAGAATATGCTTGGGGGTAAAGGGCGGCCGGCCGGCGCGTAAGGCTGACAACCTTGCCGCCACCTACGCGTATGAGCCGATTGTCTAGAAAATGTGGCGACCTCAACATCTCACAAACCTATGGGTCTCCACGGCCTGTTACAGGGATAGCTTTATTTACTTTACCAGTGTGGCCACTTCAGTTCTCGCTCATGCATCGAGAAACACTGTTGCTTCTATTGCCGGCTAAGTAATTGACTGCTGAAGGGACATTTCGAGAAATCAGTTCATTTTGTTACAAAATGTATATTACATTCGCTGAAATAACGACTGCCATTAAGCTGAGAATCTTTTATTTTCTCGTTAAATAAATAAATACCTTAATACTGCAGCATGTAGATCCGTTGCTAGGCAACGACCGCGAAATTTGTAACCATACAACAGCCATTGCTAAATAATGGATCCACAAACAAGCTTCTTTCCACGGCAACAATTGCACTGCAAAAGAGAAACAGTGTTTTCTATGCTGTTAATGCCGAATTGTTATAAAGAAGGCTAGTTAGGTGTCCCTGGGGATATAAGTACCGGTACCTGACCCTTAAGGTTAGGGGAGTCTCGCAACAGACAATACAACATGGTCAGGAGTCCCGCGGGGCTCGGACTCTAGAACAACTGTGCTGGCGAGGACCAGCATCAATCGTAAACGACAGACTCGACACCAGCAAACCGGAAACTGTCGGGCAGTAATGAAATCTGGTCTTGGGCTGCAGACGGATGCTTGACGCCAAGACAGACTGACCGACTGACCGTCGGTAGTAACATAATGTTGACCTTGAATTTCACAAGGACTGTGACCGTAAGGCTTCAATTGAAGAAATACAACTAATCTTGAGCCATAAGAGGCTTGGCGCCAAGAGGACCAGGTTGGCCATAAACAGCCAGACATAAAATAACCCTCACTCTGACTGAGTTGGTTCGTTGCACTTGAGAGTCCGGAAAGAACAAAAATATAGCCATGAGTCCCAACGGGGTCCGAAAACAAGGACGACTCGACTGGCGAGGCGCCAGCAGAAAGCCAATGGACTGGACTGGAAGTCAGTTGAGAGTCGGCAGATATAGTAAAGAGATAGTTGTGAGTAGGCAGAAGGCCGGCAAAGAAGTGAGCAGAAGAGGATTTTGTTCGGACCCGTTGCCGGGAAACGACTAGTGAAAACAGTGATCTGTAGAGTGTGCAGATCCGTGAAACGGTTACAGTTATCTGTAGTTACGAGTTATAAGTGTTCAATAAATCCAATTACCAATCCAAACCCCATGTTAGTCACTAACACTTGACAATATATAGGACCTATTAACGAAATTGTTATCTTTACTGAATACACAATAGTTAATATGATTTAGAAATAAACATTTTGCATAGTAAGTTCATATTTAATTTATAGCCCGGAAATTTCTTTGAAATAAACCCCATAATATACAAGCCTGTACATAATGTTTACATATTTCAATGCGAGAGGGGTTGTAATCAGAGCAATGCCACTTCTGTAATGGCTATCTTATGTTCCGCCTGACTTGTTGAGCCGTGACAAACATTCTCGACACAAATGATTAATAAACTAATTAATGGGGTATCATAAAAGCAATTCCACCATTCAAGTTGCAAGTAATATGTCACAGAAGAGGTGCTTATACCTGGTCCGCCAATTTATCTATTATTGGCTGCGGTGATCAATCACATGTGCACAACATCTCTCTGTACAGGGGAACCACTGTAGAGACAGGCCACTAGCTTCCACGAGTATCACGTGTGCCCCGGATATAACGCGCACACCAATGCCGTCACAGTATTTCCCCGAATTTTGTGTCCCCAAACAATGTACAATGGGTACCTTATTGTTACGTGCATTAGTGACTATAGACGGGATTTGGGTAGATGAATAGATTTATTTGGCCACTTACAGGTCGGTACTACAAAGGTTTTCAACTTAGAAAACCAATCATAAATTCAGATATCATTTTGAAATGAGACAGGTTAAATGCATCGAGGCGTGTCTTGAGAACGCCCAGGTGGTTTCTCGACCCAGTTCTATGCATGCGAGTATGCGTATCTCTCATCAGAACAAAGAGTAAGGGTGAAATTAACCCGATTGTATATTTATTACAAAGATCGGAATCGGGAAACCTGTTCCTCTCTCCCTGTTGTTCATACTGAACAGAAAATGAGGTCTTCCATTAGCAACAAAAAGCTACAGTGGTGACATCTAGCCAGCGTGCCTGGAGAGTAATTACGAGTAACACTAGCAAGTGGTCATCGATTCAGTAGAGCTCTGATGACCAACATCGTTAGCTATCTGAGGTGTATGTGTGTATAATTAATACCATGATAAATTACTACCGCAAATGCTGGTTCGCATACATCCCCCTCCCCCCCCTTCCCGTCGCAGTTTAGAACGTGATCCCGAGCATCACTCC
Source organism: Cryptotermes secundus (assembly GCF_002891405.2). Classification (NCBI taxonomy): domain Eukaryota; kingdom Metazoa; phylum Arthropoda; class Insecta; order Blattodea; family Kalotermitidae; genus Cryptotermes; species Cryptotermes secundus. The sequence goes on along the minus strand of NW_019737088.1, from coordinate 925,125 downwards.
CCAAGTAGGCACAAACACGACTTGTGTCACGATGCGACAAATTCCAGTGCTGTGTTCTACGGGATTGGGGGGAGGGTGCCCAAAATATCGATCTGCGTGTGAGGGATGAGCGCAAACCGAACACCCCCGCCCCTCTCTGTACCGATATGACAAGCCCCACTTTTCAGCTTAGCCGCTATTCGCTCCGCCCTCAATCATGTTCAGAATATTCTTGAGAGGTGAAGAGACCAGCAACAGTGCTTAAACTGTCTTGTTTCAGACTTCCCTCTTCTGTTGTGCTGGCAGGCTGACGGACTCACTGACTGGCTGGAAGTCTGATGTACTGGTTGATTGGTTCCTTGGCTGACTGACTGGCTGGAAGTCTGATACTGGTTGATTGGTTCCTTGGCTGACTGACTGGCTGGAAGTCTGATACTGGTTGATTGGTTCCTTGGCTGACTGACTAGCTGGGAGTTTGACGTACTGGTTGATTGATTCCTTGGCTGACTGACTGACTGGAAGTCTGACGTACAGGTTGATAAGTTGGCTGCTCGTTTGACTGGAAGTTTGAAGTACTAGCTGATAGGATGACTGGAAAGGTTGACGTACTGGTTGATAAGCTGGCTGGTCGTTTGACTGGAAGTTTGAAGTACTAGCTGATAGGATGACTGGAAAGGTTGACGTACTGGTTGATAAGCTGGCTGGTCGTTTGACTGGAAGTTTGAAGTACTAGCTGATAGGATGACTGGAAAGGTTGACGTACTGGTTGATAAGCTGGCTGGTCGCGTGACTGGAAGTTTGAAGTACTGGCTGATAGGATGACTGGAAAGGTTGACGTACTGGTTGATAAGCTGGCTGGTCGCGTGACTGGAAGTTTGAAGTACTGGCTGATAGGATGACTGGAAAGGTTGACGTACTGGTTGATAGAATGGCTGGTCGATTGGCTGGAAGTCTGACATACTGGTTGATAAGTGAAATGGCCGACTAGCTGGAATGTAGACGGATTAGCTGGAGGACTTTGACAGGCTGGTAGATAGGCTGATATGACTGACTTGTAATCAGATTGGTAGATGGTCTTATTTGAATGCCTAGCGCCTAGCTGGTAGTCTGGCTGGTAGATAGGTTGTCTTGCACATGTGATTAGTCAGTTGGTTGACTGGCTGGTTAGCTGGCCAATAAGCCAATGCTCGAAGCAAAGTAGTTTTCCCTGTACCTTCTGATTCAACACTTACTTTCTTCACAACGGACGTCATTTTGCATCTATTTACGTTGAACTTCGTCCACTCTCTGAATTATATTTAATAATCTTGACGTTTTGGTAGCAGGCCTTACTACGTCTGTAATTAAACTAACAATCGAAAACCGGAACAATTTAGCCAGTAATGTGACAAGAATACGGGCTGCATGCCAGGGAATTCTTTCTCCGACTGTGCTGGAAAATGTTCTTTGCCATAAAGCCTAGCTTAGTGGTTCTAAGCCCTTTAAACAAGATGCCCCCTTTCAGTTATGATAAATCCTCTTCCTTTGTACATCATGTGCCTACGTTCTACAACAAAATCGCAATTTTGTGCACAATTAGGATGAAAATATTACTATTCTTTTATTGCTAGTGGGGTGGGACTAAGTCCCTTGTACTGCGGCCACTTCTGGCCTATTGTACCAGCCCCAGATGATAGGTGAGGGTGACTGTGGAGCAATTGGTGGAATGAAGATTGGCAGGGGAAACCGAAGTACTCGGAGAAAACCTGCCCCAGCGCCACTTTGTCCACCACAAATCCCACTTGACCAGACCGGGTATCGAACCCAGGCCGCCGCGGTGGGAAGCCAGCGACTAACCCCTTGAGCTATGGCGCGGCCAAATGATAAGATAGAAAATTATATAAAACATGGCCCTGTCCGGGATTTGAACCCGGGACCCGAAGCGAGAATGATACCCGTAGACCAACAGGCCAACAAAATATTACTAAGTCAATGGGCTCTCGCTTTCCCCTGTGAGGGGGGGAGAGGCGGATTTCCATCGGTTGAGAACCATTGGTCTAGAGTGTTTCTGGGGGTCTATAATTTTCTTGTTCAGTAGGCACGCTCTTTGGAAATACGCTGCCAGGCATGAAACTGGCCACTGGCTTAGATCTTGTTCCGTACACGATGCTTGATTTCCGCTGTATTCACGTGCATCCATGCAGAAAGCATCTTCATTCTACTTCACGTTACTTCTATACTTACACAAGTAGGTTATGTTTCTTAGACATTAATATCGAAAATACGAGTATTAATAAGAATAAATACCGAAGAGTTCTTAAGATTTGCATATTTCACTTGGAATTATTAAGTTCCTGGTCTTTGTCCATCGCACAATATTCTAAAAGATTACAAAGTTTTGAAAGGTTGATGTTGCCGTCATCAGGTGAAGGCACCTACTTAGTTGGGCCAGATAGTAAGAGTCTCTCTTAGTCACTTGCTCTATTGACTAAAATCAGCCCTTTCAAGTGGAACAAATGCAGTAGGCGCCAACATATATTTTCGCCTGAAGACTGAAACATCCAATTTACGAAACGTCGTGTATTCTCAGAATGCTAGACGATAGACAAAATCCAGGAGCTCACTAATCCCAATACTAAGAAGAATACATGTTGTATAATGACAATCCCCTGAAGACTGGAATAGAGCCAATTCTCGAAAGTTAACGCGCATTGATATCTGCACCTGAGGCGGAGGATATCGGGCATAATCGTGGTCTAATGAACAAGCCGTCATCACAGTGTTAACTTCGTAAGGTTCTTTCAAGAAGCAAAAATTTTCAGGAATCGATTTTTATATTGTGGTTACAATAAATAATTAACCATTCACATGAAAACAGAAGAAAGTCTATAGCTTATTCCAGACACGTCATGCACATGAAATGGCTTCTAACCAGAGAAGAGGGTGGAGTCCAACGTAATTCCTGTGGAATGAACTAAGCAGCTGAGACATTATCGTACGTGATCAAGTCGAAGGCAACTGACATGGTGGAATCCCGAATTAGAAACAAGCTTGCATATTGAAGAAGTAGTCACAGTATGAAGTTATAGTCTCTTGAGCTTTCTCACTCGTGTATAAAAGAGAATTGGCGAATAAGCATCCAGAAAGAAAATATTGGTAGTCATAAAATTAAAAAACACTGCTCGAACATGTTCATTTTTCGGATCAATTAAATTTCGCATCATAAAATGTATACAAGGTACTAGAAAATGGAGTGCAGAAAGAGGTTATATTTGTAGAACACGGTCGCCATGGAAACAGCATTTTCACTCGAATGCATATCCAGGTGGCATGAAGCTTATAGTAAGCTTTCTTTTATAATCAAGTAATTATAGTTTAGAAACAAAACGATTTGGTAGCAGTGCTAATACAGTTTTCATTCACCACTAGCTCGCATGTGGATGGTGAAACTTTTCTTACATTAGACTAATTTCGTAACAAGTGCATTAATTTAAAAAAAAACGCCAGCCTCTGGAATATTTAATTATTCAAAATTTTCAGAATGTAGGTTTTATATTCATTCATATTGTTTATAGATACCTTTGTAACAGTAATGGAAGGTACATTTTATTTGTCCTATAGAAGTTCACCAATAAACTGCAATTTTTAAATAATATGAAAAACATATGAGTAAGATTTGAGGTGACTACGAAGAATGCCGTTTTCTTGGAGGTGGCGCTGTGTAGATTTTATGTGAACCGACGTTTCGGAGGTACATATCGCCTCCATCTTCAGGGTAGAAATATCCGCGAGCGAGGAATCAGAGTGAGCAGGTCAAGACTGCATTCCCAGAAGACGAAATTCTTCATGATAAATATCTGTTTTGTAATTTTTGGCAACTCTGAATCAGCCTCACAGAATACGGCTAATAATCCCCTAGTTCATTGTGTAGGTTAACTGAACTATAACGGTTTATATTCCCGAAAGTCTTTGCAATGAAGATATATTTTTCATTTCTCTGTGGAAAACACCGAGAGAAATGTTGATTTGGGAGACATAGGGGTGGATGGGAGTGTAATATTAAAATGGATTTTGAAAAACGTGTTGTGAATTTGTGGACTGTTGATAGGGTCTGGTGGCCTTCTCTTGAGAACATGCGAATGAAAGGCTGTGTTCCATAAAACCTGACAATGCCCTTGACCAAATGAGATACTGCTAATTTACATGAGAACGAGAAAATTTCCTCCAGAGTAGGTTTCATAATTCTCCCTGATGATGGAAAGAGACCCAGCTCCCGAAACTTTGCGTTTTCAAACAAGGAAGATACGACAGAAAATGTCCAACACGTGTGTAACACAAGAAGAGAAGCCTTGCTTTACGGAGTGACTTAATTATTCTCGAAACGTTGAATAGGCCTATATGTCTAGATAGAGACTGATCAATCAATCAGAACATAACAATTGTTAAATCGATGCAGTTCGTAATTTTTCGTCTCATTCTGTAATTTCTCCGCAGTTCGAACTCAATCTCATTCGCACGATGGAACGTGCAGACAAGTATCTCGTCGGACCGTGTTACTGTAGTTATGGAGACTGCAGTACAGACGGCGCGTATTTTTAAACTGGAATTCCGCCAAAATTACGTTGCTTCCTTGAAAATCACAATTTATAAATTTCTGATAATGCTAAGCATTACTTCTCCGAAATGTAACAAATAAAATCATAAATTGGAGACAGTGTCTCTAAGCCTATTTGGTTTTTCCATGTTTTATCCCCAAAACTTCTTAAGAGATTGCAATAATTTTTTATTAATTTGCGAGGTCGACTATTATATAAGTTATCTTATTCAAAAAATTATCTGAAGAAAAGTACAGTTCATAGTACAAAATGTAAAGTCATTATCTTCTACAAATCTTATTTGAAATATTTTTAATACTAGTAAGTGTACATTTAAGACGGCACAAACAGAAACATTTTACATCACTCTGTAATGATATGTCTGTAGCTGAATAGATTGACAACGTTAACTCATACGTCCAATAAATGAAGGTACATTGAAGTACGCCTAGGGAAAATCGCGAACATATTTGAAAGTAACTGATTCCGAACCGGAAGTTTAACCAGGACGAAATGAAAATTAAATTCTAAACCCTTCATTCAATACAAGCATTAAACATTTTCTAGTTTACCTTAAAATATATACAGTGTATAGCCCTAATTATAATTTATTATAAATATAAAGTTGCAGGACAACTTCATGAAATTCCATACACGTGGAAAAAATAATAAATGAACTCGATGGTGTAGAGTTCTTCTCGAATAACTATTGGTCGCTCAGGCAGATACTAAATCCCCCATTCCTTATGGGAGTCCACTACTGCCACTTAAACCCACAGCAAGCAAAAGAAATCACATTTCAATACGACCCTCCTACATTCATTTCGGTCTCTTTACCTCAGTTTTCCAGACCACAATTTTGTAGGACCTGTGCAATTCTCATCTACCCCACAGATACATGCCCCGCCATTCTCATCCTTCTTGATCTGATCTCCCTAATAACATGTAAGGAAGAGCACAAATTATTAATGCCTTTAATACTGGATCCATAGCTGAAATCTCAAATATCATGGAGGCAAATAACAGACGTCTTCTCGACAACACTGGCAGTTAAAGAGGGCAAAAGAGACGGATTTAAATGTAGAGGAACGTTCAGGCGTCACGTGTGAACGTGTTAGTGATTCTTCTAAGAAATACAACTATTATCTCTGGATTGAACTTTCACTAAGTGTGGTGAGTGTTTCAGGAGGCAATGCTGTTTAACCTGATTCACCGTAAGATCACAACGACACGAATGGGGTGAGTCTCAGTCTCAGTGCTGCGAGTCCAAGTGGACTCATTGCTGTGAGGCACGCGGTACCGTAGTTGGTTGAGGCACCATGCTACAAGCCGGAAAGTCACAGGTTCGAGTCTCGATGAGGTGGATTTTTTTTTCAATTTACCTAATCCTTCCAGCCGCACTATGGCCATGGGGTAGACTCAGCCTCTAACAGAAATGAGTACCAGGAATCTTCCTGGGGGTAAAGGGAGGCCGGCGCTTAAGGCTGACAACTTCACCGCCGTCTGTGAGCTGATTGTCTAGAGAAAATGTGTGAGTCTCAACGTCTCAAAACCATATGGGCCTTCACGGCCTGTTACAGGAATAGGTTTACTTATTTTTACCTGATTGGATACCTGGTCGTGCAACGTTCCGCGGTGGTGTCCCATGACTGTGTTTCATCACCTCGCAACGTGTGCGTGTCTGCGTGAATGCATGCGTGCATGCGTGCATCACGAACATCACGACAAGTCCCAGCACACGTGATAGATTGATTAATCATTGATGACACTGAGACAGAGGCCAGTCGTAAGGGAGTCGATTACATTTTAATCGATTAATATAGCAGGTCATCACAAACAGGCACAAGTCTGCACATATTCTCTCTCCTAAGAGCCCTTACAGGGTTCATGTGAACCGAGCAACACCGATGATTCCGTCTGGTCATCAGCAGCAGAGCCAGTATAGGCAATCTGCATTACGCGGTGGTAATTAAAAGCGTATTTGTTGACGTTCTCGATTTGATAGAAGAATGATAATGATAATGATAGTATAACAGAAAAACGAAATGACGAAAGTAAACAAGAAAATCTTGAAAGAATTGATTGCCCATTTTCCTTTCATACTACACAGACCGCAGAGAAAACGACGGGTCCATCTGTTGCAGTGTTTTCTCTGCGGTCTAAACCACGTGAATTCTCACAGAGAACAAAAATATGGTCTGTAAGAGCTGAGGTCTTCACTGCAGTGACTATGAAGGATGCCGTCTTCTGGGATGTGGCGCCGTGTAGGTGTTGTGTAAACCGACGTTTCGGAGGCACGTCGGTTTGCACAATATCTACACGGCGCCACATCCCTGAAGACGACATTCTTAAAAAATACAGTCATCGTTCCAGGCAGGATCCAAAATGAGCATTGACTGTGCTGGCGATAGCTAGCAGCAATTTACCAGCCCCGACATGCAGACGGATACACAGATACATAGACAGCAAGGCGATATCATAAGCCTCCTTTATTTTTTTTCAAAATAAGGAAAATAGGCTAAAAATGACAAACTATATATCTAACCACTGACGGAATAATAAACCAAATGTGCCAGAAAGATCAATCACAGTGTCTGCATAACATCAATATTTGTGTCTTCTCGGATTATCCCAGAGTAGCTCCGTAACAGCACAAACGACTAGAACTGCCAAAGAACATTGTGTTCAGCTTAAACCTGTCTTTATGCTCACCTGCGTCACGGCCCGCATGGCTTTAAAGGACAAGGGTCTGCACGCATTCTGCACAGAACCAGTTCAACTCATATCTGTTGTAAAGCAACTGGCATCTCCCGTGCCTATCAATGTAATATCCATGAACGAACACGAACGGAAATAATTCAATTAGGTTTGTATTTATTTACGTGCAAATTTAACTAATAATTTTCGGAGTGTGCATTCTGTTATATTGATGGATAACCTTAAGTAACCACAATAGTTTTATGTGATACTGAGAATTATACAAATATATGCCTTTCTTGTGATAGTACATTTATATGAATAAGTAGATAAATAACTAATAAACTCTCTGGTAGTAGAAAGCAATGGTTTAGCATCGCTAATACCAAAGCCTATCAAACGACACGACCCTGGGCGAGTTCTATACATTTCCAATCTTCAAAAATTATCTCCCTAAGATTTTTTAATATTATACTCGAAACCCGAATCAAGTGCCCTCTTTCCAAGGACCTCCCTCACCCGAAATCAGTACAAATTCTTACACTAACCTTTTGTAGTTTAGGTATCCTCTAAACATACCTGTGTCCCTTGATAGCTCCTTGGATATAATTAGTTGTATAAATATTACAGATACAAAAAAGGTAAAGAAGTGGCAAGCCAAAGCTATCCCTGTAACAGGGCGTGGAGGCCCATAGAGTTATGAAATGTTGAGGCTCCCACATTTTCTCTGGACAATTGGCTCAGAGATTGCGGTAAGATTGTCAGCCTTACGCGCCGGCCGGCTTTTAACCCCAGGAAGGTTCCTGGTATTCATTTCTGATAGAGGCTGAGTCGACTCCAGGGCCATAGTGCGACTGGAAGGATTAGGTCAATTGATAAAAATCCACTTCATCGGGACTCGAAACCGCAACCTTCCGACTTGTAGCACAATGCCGCAACCAATTACGCTACCGCATGCAGCTAGAAACTAAGCAGTGGCACCTTCTCGGCTATATTGCCGTGTTGTCCGGTGAAAGTCGTCCGGCTTTTCAGAGAAAAATATCGTCTCGAACTTTAATCTGGAAACATAAACCAAACGAGAAAGAACTTTGGACTGTCCCATGCTAGTCCCTCGCATGACTGAACCTTCAAGCAGGAAGATAGAGGCGATATTTCCCTCCGAAATGTCAGCTGACTTTTACTAGACTACACGGCATTATATCCCAGAAGACAGGAGTCTTTTAATAACCGCTGTTAGAACCTAAAATTCTACAGAACTTAAAATTTCTCAACTGTTTTACGTCTCTTGCCAATGTAGAGCATTTAAGCGCGTTAGCAGGTGCAGAAACACCGTTGCTGACTAAGTTTTCGATTTCTGAATTCTTACTTGTGATACTTCTATACAAACCGCAGTCCCGTTTGGCGTAAGAAAAAGTGTATTGAAGATAACTGTGTCATTTTTATATAGACATTTTGTTCGAAATATTTTTCGCTCCGATAAATATTTCACGAGATGTGCTCGAGAGTGCGTATCTCGTGCGTGGCATGGAATGGGTTAATTTACGTGATATCACGTGTGCTGTCTTGCTCCATGTGTCACTAATATTATCCTATGCTCCTATTTCAAAATTCTAGTTCGTATTAAGCACTATGTAGTCATCAAGAAAATCTGGAGTAGACACACAAATAAAATAATAACAAAAATAACAAACTCCGTTGCCTGTAGTCCGCAAGCGAACTATACGGACTGAGCGACCGCCGCTTGTCATCGAAGTTAGTGGCAACTTTAGCGGATAGATGGTATCACGTGGTCAGCGCAATGGGTCCCCAAGGCCGTTAATCTCGGTTTTTCAGACCGGAGCCGCTATTTCCTTGAAATAGCTCCTCAATTATCCTCACGAGGTTGAGTGTGCCCCGTTCCAGACCCACTACTTCTCAGAAAATCTGGTAGCGTCGGGAATCGAACCTGGACCTTTGAATCTGTAGCCAGAAACTTTTACCACTAGACCACAGATGCGGCCCAAATAAAACAATAGTTTCTATTAATTTTAAAACGACTCCCTTAAATTTTGAGGCAGTTAATGTACGGTGCAGTACGAACAAAATGCCGGCTCGCAGCGGGTCGTGCAGACAACCCCCGCACCCTCTCTGTGATCAACTTGTTTTAAAGGGAGACGAAATTAGTTGTAGTGTGTTCACATGCGACCCTAGTGGCCATAAACCGAAATGATAACTTGCGACCAGGGACATCCAAGATTACGTTGTACCTTCTTGTAGCTCAACATTAAATTCCAGTTTTTAACTATTAATTATGGACTGATTGAGGAAAAGTAAAATTGTCCCTGTGAGTAACTAATTAAGAATTACACCATGAAGTTGTATGCAGGAGTAGATGTATACATCCACATATTCTTGACCTAGGAACTAGTTGGAGTGAATAATCAGTTTCACGCCCCGACCTCTTTATCCCCTGTATTCATTGGATAGGAGACTGGCTGGGCTCTAGAACCAGTCTGGACGAAGTGGAGACTCGAACTCCTACCCCTCAGCCTTCCAGCTCTTAGCCAGTCGCTATACTGACTGCGCTATCCCGGCTCCTCACGTCCAGCTCGTAGCCAGTCGCTATACTGACTGCGTTATCCCGGCTCCTCACGTCCAGCTCGTAGCCAGTCGCTATACTGACTGCGTTATCCCGGCTCCTCACGTCCAGCTCGTAGCCAGTCGCTATACTGACTGCGTTATCCCGGCTCCTCACGTCCAGCTCGTAGCCAGTCGCTATACTGACTGCGTTATCCCGGCTCCTCACGTCCAGCTCGTAGCCAGTCGCTATACTGACTGCGTTATCCCGGCTCCTCACGTCCAGCTCGTAGCCAGTCGCTATACTGACTGCGTTATCCCGGCTCCTCACGTCCAGCTCGTAGCCAGTCGCTATACTGACTGCGTTATCCCGGCTCCTCACGTCCAGCTCGTAGCCAGTCGCTATACTGACTGCGTTATCCCGGCTCCTCACGTCCAGCTCGTAGCCAGTCGCTATACTGACTGCGTTATCCCGGCTCCTCACGTCCAGCTCGTAGCCAGTCGCTATACTGACTGCGTTATCCCGGCTCCTCACGTCCAGCTCGTAGCCAGTCGCTATACTGACTGCGTTATCCCGGCTCCTCACGTCCAGCTCGTAGCCAGTCGCTATACTGACTGCGTTATCCCGGCTCCTCACGTCCAGCTCGTAGCCAGTCGCTATACTGACTGCGTTATCCCGGCTCCTCACGTCCAGCTCGTAGCCAGTCGCTATACTGACTGCGTTATCCCGGCTCCTCACGTCCAGCTCGTAGCCAGTCGCTATACTGACTGCGTTATCCCGGCTCCTCACGTCCAGCTCGTAGCCAGTCGCTATACTGACTGCGTTATCCCGGCTCCTCACGTCCAGCTCGTAGCCAGTCGCTATACTGACTGCGTTATCCCGGCTCCTCACGTCCAGCTCGTAGCCAGTCGCTATACTGACTGCGTTATCCCGGCTCCTCACGTCCAGCTCGTAGCCAGTCGCTATACCGACTGCGCTATCCCGGCTCCTCACGTCCAGCTCGTAGCCAGTCGCTATACCTATGCGCTATCCCGGCTCCTGCTTAGGGACCTCCAGTCAGGACATTCGTGTCCGACAGACGTATGGAGTCGAACATATGAGATTTGAAGAGGCGAATTTCCATCAAATGTCCTCGCAAAAAAACACCGAAATTGAACGGCGGGGGGACGGGGGACGTAATTTAATCGAAAAGGCTTCACCATTTCAGGCTTATTTATGTATGTTACATGGTTGTCTTCGTTAGGGATGTGGCTGCTTTCTTTGCCAATATCACAATATAGCGCGGGCACCACTCTAACTAAAACTTCATGGAGCTGAGCCCTTCTTGAAAGGCCGCCAGTTGTGCTGCTATTGAAGAACTTCCTAGCATTTTATGGAACCCGAAGGTTCATTACCGAGTTCACAAGAGCTCCACTGGTTCCTACCCTGAGCCAGATCAATCCAGTCCATACCACCACCTAATGTCTCTCTACGATCCATTTTAGTATTATCCACCCACCTACATCTTGGTGTTCCCAGTGGTCCCTTTCCTTCTGGCTTTCCCACCAATATGCTATATGCATTTCTCTTCGCCCCCATTCGTGCTGCATGCCCTGCTCTTATTATCCTATCAGAATTAATCTGGAACTATGGATTCTATACTCAGAAGGGGGATCAGCCCTGTCGCTAGGAATCTGCCTACACAAGGGAGCACAAACACAGAAATCCGTGCCTCCAGTGGAATTCGAACCTACGATCCAAGTCTTTGAGCAGGCCAAGGCAGCCAGTGTCTCAGACCGCGCGGTCACTGTTATCGGCCCTGACCTACCTAAATCCAGCAGCTCAGACGATTCAGTGCTTCTAAGCGAGATATCTCACACGTACCATTAATGGTGCATGGTACAAGTTGTGTCGCTTGTAATGATAAAGTTTTATCTGCCTCACTTTGCGGGCTGTAGCGCGCTGACTGCGCATCGTGGCCCTGTTGCCATTCAACACATGTTGCGTCATGATACTAACGTGACATTACCAGCAATGTTAGAAGCCCCCACCGTTACCTTTATTCCTATGATACTGAAAGTAAATCGTTCCTAGTTCGTGAACAGTGCGTTCTATTGGTCAGGGGAGATATATGAAGCAAATGCTGGAAATACACAGTCTGTTCTTCGAGCAATGTATGCTGAATATGATCTTGTTTCTATATAAGCTGCCCACGAGGTAATGGAGAGGCGTGTGTTAATGGCGCAAAATCATCCTTGAAAGTTTGGTGGTTTCTTGAGCGGTCGAGAGATTGCCTACTTTCACAGACGCAAATGTGCATTGCTCTGTTCAAAAACGGATTTCCCTTGGCGGTATCCTGAGCCAGTTGAATGCATGTGAACATCTGCTATTCTACAGTGACTCCAACGGGCTTGCGCTTGCGCTTGCTGACGTACGCCTGTCCCACTGAGATTTCCTGATCAAACCACTGTATCTGTTCATCATATTCTCGTAGGTCCTAAGTGCCACGTGCCCTCTCTGATTTAATTTCCTCGCTGAGCTAAGTTCGGGAGGTACGCTCAGCTACCTGCTAGCCCGGCTGATTTAATGTTTTACTGTATCTCGTCTTTTATAACGCATTGCATCAGGTCACGACCATCTCCTTCCAAATATTTGCGTACACACCGTCCAGTCCGAACATAAATGCAAACACAACACGCTCCAGGCGAACATTCATCCGTTTGGTGCCTTCTCTGCTAGTTGCATGAGTTGCATTTCTAAGAGGTGACAGATATACACGTCAACAACTGCAATAAAGTTATCACTAATCTACTAATCTACAACTCTACACGTTCTTTAGTAACTACAAATAATTATATGTTTACTAATCGTTGCTTGCTAACGGCTTCTATATATCTTCTAACGCCATTCCACAACAAGGTACTCGTTGCCTGGTAGCAGCTTCCAACAATCCTCTCGTTTACACCCTATCTATAATAACGTTTACATTTAAGGCTATTTGATCTTTCCAGCTGATACAATGTCGTTAAGTAATATAAATTTATGGAGTAAAGTTCTTCTTGAGAAGCCAAAATTACGAATTCAATCCAAGTTAGCAAATATATTTTCTTTTAGGTTCATTACGGGATCTCCCAAGTTGTCTCATTCATTTAGGTTTCAGTAACCATGTATGGGCTAAGTAACGTAAGAATGTGTTAGGTCCTACAACTAAATGAGACAGAACTCAAGCTGAATTAATTCATTATGTAAGTTTCATTTACTCCTCTCTGCTTTTATTTTGTACAAGCATAGAATCTTCTCCTGCTTTCTGTTGCAGGAAATAATTAAGGATTGTTTTGGCAAAGGTTCCGAAGGAACTGAGCCAGTTTATGGCTATATACCAGACCACAGACCTAACAACTACATGGGTAGATGACTAATCAAAATACATCTATCTTTTTGCTACGAAGCAAGGAGGAAAAAAGATATCGAATTTATTAAAGACAATGCGAAGGTTAAAGAAATTACAACAGCATATCATAAACGGAGGAAGTTGTATGGCTTAAGGGAAAGGAAGCAATTAAAAAGAAAATACTAAGAGAAACGTTATAGCAATGACGGACACAGTAAAAAGCACAATGATTTTTTGGTAGCAAGAAAGAGGGAAACCTGGGCGTGCAGACATACATCCAGAGGAAATTAATTGCGAAATTTTATGGTTATAACTTTTATTGGGTTTATTTATTTCGAAAGAAGAAAAATATCCTCACGAACTGCGTCAGTATTGTTTCTCGTAGTTTTTCTGAGGTTGTATTTCTCCACAAAGTTAAACGTATTTATACTCGAAGAAGTGAAAAGAGTTACTTCATTGCAGTAAATAAGTTACGTGTATTTCCAAAACGGTTCTGCTCGTAGCACATTTCTGGAATAGCCGGGACTCTAAGCCCTCCAGTTTAGTTAGTATCCGGCTGTTCCATGTCATCTGATTACACGACCTAAGACTTTTACTTCCTAGCTCACCCGCCGCGGCGGCCCGGATTCGAGCCTAGGTCAGTTCATGTGGGATTTGTGGTACACAAAGTGACACTGGGACAGGTTTTCTCCGAGTACTTCGGTTTCCCCTGACAATTCGCATTCCACCGACTGCTCCACATTCGTCAACATCTACCATCCGGGGCTGGTACAATAGGCCAAACAGTGGCCGCAGTACCGAGTGGACTGTCTCACCCCACCCCAAGGAACTAACTACCTCGGAGTCCTTATATACTTGCATATTGTGGTGCTTAGGCACAGGGACACTTTGTCCTTTAATCTATCTAGAATACATGCATGAAATGGGGTACGCGGTAGCGTAATTGGTTGAGGCAATATGCTACAATCCGGAATGTCGCGGGTTCGAAACCCGATGAGATCATTGGATTTTTAAATTGACCTAATCCTTCCAGCCGCAATATGGCCTTAGGGTCGACACAGGCTCTAAGAGAAATGAGTACCAGAAATCTTCCTGAGGTTAAAATGCTGCCGGCGAGTAAGACTGAGAGCCTTACCGTCATCTGTGAGTCTATTATCTAGAAAATGCGGGATCCTCGAAGTCTCACAACCGTATGGGCCTTCACGGTCTGTTACAGGGATAACTTTACATACATGAAATGACTACAGCTCTTACATGCCTGACTAATGTTTAGGTATGAAAACAGAAGATAGGATGTGAAATTTGGAACGAAAAAATATATCAAACTGATTAAAGGATTCCCCCAATTGATTTATATTTCTGGCTGCTTTTTGTTTCACCGACTGTGCAACTGATGTAAAGCGGACGATACATATTTATATGGATACGGGATAACTGACGTCATATTTCAACAGAAAAATACAAACTGCATTATACGCTTTTGAAAAACAGACAAAACATAACAGTTCTGTGACATGTAATGTCATGTTTACGTAGATTTCATGTGAAATGTTTCAATTATTTGACAGTTTCATGCATGACAAGGATTCGTTTTCCATCCTCAATACAGGATGCAGTTAAAACAATGCAGTATTCGCGATACTTGGCTGAATTCTAAATATATACTTATGATAGGAAAACAAATCCCTCACATTCTAACATGTAAGAAATTACAAATAGCTATGAAATTTTTAAATAGAAGCAAAACAAGCCAGTATGTGACAAGTAATCAAATTACGGTACATTTCACGGTGTTAGTCATGAGAGTGCCAGTTGAATTCTGATATCTGTTATGACATCACAGGTTTCCGCACCGAAGATTCTTAGTGGTTAATACTATAGAAGCTTTTCTTGTAGTCATATTCGCACAGAAATCATGATGTACAATTGCCTGCATATTTTGGTATATATCGAAGCTGAATTTGTTATTCTGTGGGTATGAGAATTGTAGCGCTACACAAGATTCCACTTCGAACGTAAATTTATAAATTGTCTGATACATAAATTTTATCATAATAATGACGTCAATGGAAGGACAGAAAATTGTTACAGCCCACGAAACTGTAGGTTAATAATGCAAAACTGGAAGCTCAGAAGGCTGGGAAATATTACTGATTTCGAGCCGGGGTGTAAATGCTCGCGCTGCAGTCAAACCGCAGTCAGCATCACCACGCGTCAGCAGAACGGCCGCCCCATTAAATTCCCATGTTAAGAATTAAGGTTTCTTGTTTCAAAACCGCGACTGTGTTCTGGGACTTTTAGTTGCGCTGTCCGGGAGCCGAACTCCCGTCACCCCACTGGCGCTTGACAACGCCCCAAATGTATATTTCAAGCCGGCCCTATCGCCGGGACTTCAGTGAGTGAATGTAGGAGGAGGCATATCAATTTCAGTGCCGTAACATCCCCTCCAATACCGTGATGGAACAGTAAAATGCGACAGAGTTCAAGAACTGGGAACTGCAGCAATAAATCAGAACTAGAGACATAACGGAATTTAGAGGAGATTTTTTATGTATTTCCGTTTATTTGTACAATCGGTCCATATTAAGGACTATAAGCACATCTTGTGAAATACTTATTCTAAGGCTTAAAGACTAATAGAAGTACATGTCGGGGAGAGTAATGCTCCAGTGAGCATTCTCTAGGAATCTATTTCGAATATAACTTTAATATAGTATGTATTGCATTTATGTGAAGCTCTTCGTCAGGTCGGTTGGCTTATGGCTTTTAAGTCTTCTGGGTTCGTCTGCATCGTTTAGTAGTGTGGCTGCCAGTTCATTTGGATGTGCTGTTATCTTGTCTTTATATTTGCGGCTGATGTTTGTGGTTTCTTCCCGTATTGTGGGTATACCTAGATCGGCATATAGCAATCCGTTTGGGACGTACTGCGGTGCATTGCCTATAGCGCGAAGTGCTTTGTTTGAAATCTCTGTAACATTTCTACATTGGATGTACTTGCAGTGCCCCATAATGGTGCGCCGTAAGTCCAAATAGGCTTCAGTATTGCCTTGTGTACTAGGAGTTTATTTTCGGTAGACAGTTCTGACTTCCTGCCAATTAGCCAATGCATCTGACTAAATCTGATGTCCAGTTGTTTTCTTTTGGCGAGAATATGTGTGCGCCAGGTCAACCGCCTGTCCAGGTAAAGGCCTAAGTATCTGCTTGAGTCCTCTTGTGGTAGGCATGTTCCGTTTAATAGTACCAGAGGGCAGGTTCCGTGTCTCAAAGCGAAGGTGATGTGCGCGGATTCAGTTTCGTTTGCCTTAATTCTCTATCGCTGTAGCCATTCTTCGAATTGTTCTGAGTGCGTTTGCAGTATCCGGGAAGCTTCAGTAGGGTTCTCATGAGACGCTAGTATTGTTGTGTCGTCGGCATAGGTGGCAAGCATTGTTTGTCCGGTTTCAGGCAAGTCAGCCGTATATATGGAGTACAGCATAGGCCCAAGGATACTTCCCTGCGGAACTCCGTGTAAGACGGTACAATTCGGTGTAGGCTTCGTTGTATTTAACTAAAAAAGTTCTGTCGGTAAGATAAGACTTTAATAGAGAATACATTGGATGTGGAAGAGCGCACTTAAGTTTGTAAAATAAGCCTATGTACCAAACTTTATCGAAGGCTTGGCTGTAATAACACATACAGCTGAGCAGTAGCGCCTGTTCTCAAAATCACTATGAATTTGGTTTACTAATCGATGTATTTGTTCGATCGTTCCGTGACCTTTTCTGAAGCCAAATTGATGTGTAGGTATGAGCTGATGATCGTCGATTTCAGGTACTAACCGTTTGAGCAGAATTTTTCCAGAACTTTATAGAGAATCGGTAGGAGACTAATGGGTCTATACGATGCAACATCGTTTGGATTTTGAAGAGATTTAATCCGGTAAATTCGTGTAACTCTTCAGTAACATAACTGAACATCTGCGGATTAAAATGCATAAAAATATTGTCATTATTTCGGGTTTGTTCCCAACTTATAGACTTTTTTAGATTTGGTGATTAGATTTATACACACTTTATACACACAGCTCGGGACTAGAGGCAGTGCAACGCTATCGCTGATCTACACACTTTACAGTTCACCGTTACCCACGCGATTGGGTTCTCAGTCTTCACTAGTCGCATCCTTGCAAGGGAATTATAACAGTGTGTCACTTCAATTCACATATGAAGTTTTCTTTTTCAAAGCCTAACTCCTTTCTTGCCGTTATTCTGCAACTGCCAATTCCAAAAAATCGACTCAATTCAATCCCTCTGCTCCAAGATTCATATCCTGGCAGGCTGGTGTCTCGAAACTGGGCTCTTCTCAACTAAACTCTTTTTACAACCACTTTGCACAGACCACGCAGAAAACACAACCTTTCTAGTGCTGGGAAGGCGTGTTTACAGTGCCGTTGTCATTCATTCATCAGTAATCTGTCAGACGACAGGTCCACAGTCTCTTCCAAAACAGTTCCTCCACTTAATGCGATCTTCTGTTTTTGGAAAGAGACTATCCAGGAAAAGTGATAATGTGGTAGTTTTTCCATTTGCTTTCCACATCGCAGTACAGCAGCCGTTCAAACCACTCTGGTCACGCCTGTTGCTATACGAACTTGAACCATCTCGAGCATCATTTGCTCTGTGCTTCAAGTCGCTGCTGATGACGCTGCTTCCGGCATCAGTTTTTCTTGTCTCTCTTCGTCTGATGCCTACCCTTTGACCTGTCCAGCAAGGGAGGCCCTGCCAGTAGCTACGCTACCGCTGGTATAGCGGTCCTTGGCATACTCAAACCCCCTCACCACGATAAGGTGGAGACACCAACGAGGGGGGTGCCGTTGTATCGCAACGGAAGTTACTCGAGTGTTGCTTGCGTATTCATTGCAGCGGGAATGTGTCTACAGAGTCGTTGCCTAACTATGAACCTCTGTTCTGACTTCAGATTTTCGGCTTTCGGTTATCATGTAACAGTACAGCTACTTATATGATCTCATCTAAGCAAAAGTTATGGCTTGAAAGTTGTCAGGAAACCGTTTGGACCTACGAGAAATAAGGATTGAGAAGCTNTCTTCTACTCTGAAGATGGAGGCGATACGTTCCTCCGAAACGTCGGTTAACACCACATATACACGGTGCAAAATCCTAGAAGACTGCTTTCTTCATAGTCACCGCCCTGAAAGCCTCAAATCTTACAAGCTTCATAATGTTTATTTTTTCTTATTTGTTTTAGGAAGATTAAATCTGTTACAATAAGATGGTGAAGGCATATAGCATGC
Organism: Cryptotermes secundus; assembly: GCF_002891405.2. Taxonomy (NCBI): domain Eukaryota; kingdom Metazoa; phylum Arthropoda; class Insecta; order Blattodea; family Kalotermitidae; genus Cryptotermes; species Cryptotermes secundus. The sequence continues at coordinate 906,658 of NW_019737088.1, read as the reverse complement.
AAGGGGGAGATCAGAAGCGGATACAAAAGTGTAATCCGAAAATCAGGGAGGCCAAAGCATGGTTAGAGGGTGTGAAGTGTGGAGTGGATTGAAACCGGCCACAAATGCGCATGATAAACCTTCGGATGCCTCAAAAGATGGGCATCCTGTTGTGTCATTAATAAGATATACAAAAGTATATAAAGTATGCCGTCTACGCAGCAATATTCTCTATTTAAAAACAAAGAAAACACTACTATATCAACAGCTGTTTTTATTATGCTTTTACAGATGCAACATGCTTCGACCCTTATACCGGGTCATCATCAGGCGTACATTGCTCCAGTATGAGCTGATGAATTGCAATTAATTATCATCTAAAACAGAATTTTAAACTTCATGTCTTAATCTTTAGTTTCTAATTTTAATCTTTATATCTTTAATTTTAAATTTTATTATCTAGGGACTTTCAGTTTTGGAAATTTTCGGAAAAAAATTAATAAATGTATTTATGCATTTCAATAATTTCAAGACACAATAAGGATCCTTATTTGAAAAATTTGGTGTTATCTTGACCAGCTGAATAAATGGAAGCTACTTAGTGAGTTGGTCACATATTCAGTTGGCAAGATAATTTCCTCTAGTTAGCCTGTTAGCTAGCTGCTCTTGTTGTTAGAGGACGCTGCGTCCATAAGGGAGAAAGCAACTATTCGGGCACCAGGAAGCCATTCGTCTTGATACGCTGATAGAATCAGATGGGGCCCAGTTGGGGCATGTGCTTCCGGGGGTTTACAGTTCTCAGGTGCAATAATGCGGGTACTCATTACCTCTTTCCTATAATGGAGCAGTCCAGACAGGTCGTGAACTATTTTACAGGATATCCTGAACACACGTGATCAACGACCTTATAAATTCTCGACTGTACACATTATGACTTCCATTTCAGGTGCTGAGAAGCTAATTAAATTGTGCGTTTTAGGAAACCAGCATATTAATTGAGTCTCTTGGGGGACGACAGAATGCAGAAGTAGTGTCGAGAAAATGCTTTGTTCCCCCAGTGAGTGGTCTTGCCGTGTTATGTACACATGTACACACCACGTCATCAAACTGTGCACTTTGCTTGCAAAGCGCTGTGGGCTACGGATGAGAGGGCTTTTATTAACAGTATTTTAAATGAGATCGGAAATTTCGAATTTTCTTTCATGGTCCTACATAAAAATTTAAATCTATCCCTGTAAGAAGTCGTGGAGTCCAATAGGGTTCTGAGACGTCGAAGCTTCTACATTTTCTAGACAATGGGCTCACAGATGGCGGTAAGGTTGCCAGCTTTACATGCCGTCCGCCCTTTAACCCCAGGAATATTCCTGGTATTCATTTCTGTTAGACGCTGAGTCGACACCAGGGCCATAGTGCGGCTGGAAGCATTAGGTTAATTGAAAAATCCAATGACCTCATCGGGAATCGATCCCGCGACCTTCCGGCTTGTGGCATGTACCTCAGCCGGCTATGCTACCATATGCCTTCTATGATTCTACATTCCTTCATCAAACATTTCTTGGATAATCATATGAAAGGGGTGAACCGATGTGGACATGTGGCATATGTTGCAGAGACTCTAAAATCTAACATGCTCTCTATTTCGCTTCAGTTAAATAATGATTAATAATGAACCATTGCCACTATACATACGAAATTGTAGGAAGTCGATAGTGAAAATTCTGCGTGAATCACATCTGCATGCTGGCGATTACAAATATGGAGACAGTGCATTAAGATCTTAAACTAGATCTTGAAAGTCCATTAAATCTCATTGAGATTTCAAAGCTCGAATTACAGTTGTAGTTCGCAATTTATTTTATAGGAGCAAAAATCACTGAAAGTAAGAGCCGGGCTAGCGCAGTCGGTACAGAGACTGGCTCCGGGCTGGACAACCGAGGGGTCGGAGTTCGAGTCACAGTAGGATCAAAAATTTTCTCTTCTCAATATCGTCCAGACCGACTCTGGGGCCTATCCAATGCGTACCGTGGGTTCTTTCCTGTGAGGTAAAGCTGCCGGGGCGTGAAAATGACCACTCACCTCCAGCTAGTGCCAAGGTCAAGAAAATATGGATGTATACATACACTCCGGCCGGTCACGGTAGCCGAGCGGTCTAAGGCATGTACTGTCTTCGCTCGCTTGGAAACCGGGATCGTGGGTTTGAATCCCAATGAGGGCATGGATGTTTAGTTTGTGTGTGTGCGTTTTTCTGTGTTTGTGTACAGGTAGCGGCCTTGCGACGAGCTGATCACCCGCCCAAGGAGTCCTACTGAATGTGTAAGATCTAGAAAAACAGAAGTGAAAGGAGTTCATGGAGGTTATAAAAATATATTTTCTACAATATGCCGATAGAAATATCTGCAACAGTCGGATTTATGAAACATGAGAACATGAACACGAACTGGAGCCATAATTTAAATAGAAGATTGCGAGATCGACGCCGCTTAAATATTGGGCACTAAGGACTTGCCAGATCTCATCGATAGGTTTATTGTGCACTATCGTGGAGTCATACTGCTTTCGTGCTTCCCAAGTCATTTTAGGTGCCCTGAGAAATAAATTAAAAATTGACAAGGAATATTTTTAAGCACTATTCGTAAAGTTCTCTTTATACATGGTGTCCCAGGAGGAATGTGCCAAACTTCGGGAGGGTGTTCCTTATGTTAAAGTATGCCGATATAACCCAAAACACCTATGTCCAAAGTTGAACGGTTACGGAGATAATGGCCCGAGAAAAGTGTGGTCTTCT
>NW_019737088.1:822081-903364 GCF_002891405.2 Cryptotermes secundus | reverse complement strand
ATAGGTGTTTTGGGTTATATCGGCATACTTTAACATAAGGAACACCCTCCCGAAGTTTGGCACATTCCTCCTGGGACACCCTGTATATATATATATATATACTGATTTTCTTAAGGAGTGAGAATGCGTCAACTCATATTTCTGGTAGTGAGATTAAACTCTCGCAAGCTGAACAATACCGACTGGCGGACCACATGCTGCCCGCGTGCCGTCAGTTGCGACACAGGATATCGAGTGCTATCTCCAGTAAAGTCTTGTCGAGTGCCCAAAAGTTAACGTGGACGCTATCATTAGTGCTTGTGTATGCCAGGAGCTCGGTAGCAAACAAACCAGCAGCTACTGCATAAATCATATGGAAGGGTTTTACTAATTACGAGGACACCCACATTGCCGCTGGAACTCCAGCCGTAATTACGTGAGGCGCGGACCGTCTATTTGTCAATCCGTCCGGAAACAGATATTGTTCATTTGGCTCCAGTAAAGATCGTCTGTTAAGATTTCGTTTCATACATAATTAAATCAGATATAAGCCTCTTGGTATACTGGTTGTTGGCTGCTCCAGGCCCAAAGGGAAAGAGTCAAATTGCCCAAGTGAATACACGTAAGAAAAGAGTCGGATTTGAAGATTAGCCGGCGATGTTCTAATTAAATGCATGTATAATTAGGCAGGTCACAGTGATTGCGCGGTCTAAGTCATGCACTGTCTTCGCTCGCTGGGACACTGGGATCGTGTGTTCGAATCCCACACAGGGCATGGATGTTTGGTGTGGGTATGCGTTTATTCTGTGTTTAGGTAGCGGCCTTGTGACGGGCTGAGCACTCGTCCAAGGAATCCTACCGTCTGTGAAAAATAATTTTTTTTCCTTGGCACTACAGCCCCAGTGGGCCTAGGCCTACCTCCATGAACTTCTCCGTTTCACTTCGGGTTTTCTAAATCTTACACATACTGTAGGACTCCTTGGGCGGGTGATCAGCTCGTCGCAAGGCCTCTACCTGTAACCAAACACAGAAAAACGCACACACACAAAATAAACATCCATGCCCTGAGTGGGATTCGAACCGGTTTCCAAGCGAGCGAAGACAGTACATGCCTTAGACCGCTCGGCTACCGTGACCGGCGTGAAAAATGATTACGGAACTGAATAAGAGGCCTGGACCCTTAATGGACAGGAAAAGCTATTGCAAAAAAATAAATAATTAGGCAGGTCCTGCCATCTACACGAGTGACCTTTCAATCTATAAAAATGGATTTGGATGAAATTTTGTGTTGTGAATATGCACTAAAATTTGTGAAGCTAATTCCATTGAGGCCTATGTAAGCCCAATATAATGCACACATCACATGAAGCTCACCGGATGTAGAGACTGATGTTAGCTCCTTCTAGTGGACCCAACAGAGTAGCCTACGTGTCACCCATTTCACCTGAGGACGGAAGCAGATCCAATTTTCGAAACGTTGTGTTTTCTAGTATTTAGAATACCGGACAATGAACAAACTCTGAAAATCCAGTAATTCTGAGGAAAACTGATTATTTTTTCCTTTGGCGCTACAGCCCCAATTTGGGTCTTGGCCTGCCTCCATGAAATTCTCCGTTTCACTTCGGTTTACTAGATCTTAGACATTTGGTAGGACTCCTTGGGCGGGTGATCAGCTCGTCGCAAGGCCTCTACCTGTACACAAACACAGAAAAACGCACACAAACATCCATGCCCTGAGTGGGATTCGAACCCACAATCACGGCCTCCGAACGAGCGAAGTCAGTGCATGCCTTAGGGCGGCCGCACACCAACCGCCGTCAAGACAAGCTTCAAGACATGGGACAAAAGGCGCAGTCTTGCTTCATTCGTGATTCGTCAGCATCATGACTCAGACCGGTGTGCGGCGGTTTTCATGATCTCATTCTTTTTAACTGTGCTCCTTTCTTTGCGTCATATCACAGACTGTTACATGTCTTGACACTTGTCGATCTGCGGTCTACTTCAGACCGCTCGGCTACCGCGACCGGTCGAGGACAACTGATACAATGCCTAAATTTCAAATCGCTTTCAGATCTACAACTTCTCTTTAAAAATGTTTAGTATGAAGCAACACGTAGTAAGAGTGTAACACTATATCGTATCTCCAATAAACTATCAATGAGATTAATGAATAATAAAAATTCCCTGGTAAAACATTTGGGAAAGAAGCATTGTTCTCAGCTCCTGTTGCTAACGCTCGGTTTTAAGTGCAAGTAGCTTCAATGGATGTTGCACAAGACGAGTAGTTTACTGCGAGCGTGTAGCTACTAAGACGTAGTGTTAAACTGACGGAATGAATATGGATGCCAGATTCCTTGTTCGAGAATGATTATCTCTAGTCTTAACAAGACACGTTTAGTGTATTCAGGTTTGTTAATCAGTAAATCATAGGGAGTGCGTGTGTGTGTGTGGCTATGTCACGTTTGAATATGCAGTATTAAAATGAATTAATAAATCTTGGCCTCCTGTTAATATATCTTCTCTACTAATGACTATTTTAAAAGTTCCCATATTTTGTTTCACCAAAAAGTTTAATTAAAAACATATACATAAAATATAAACATGCCATTTAATGAATCTCTAATTGCTTAAGTATACAAAACTGAATCTAGAAGTTCTACTTTCTCATTATATTCGAAGTCTGGGCGAAGAGCCGATTGTTCACACTGAAGCTGTTCTCGAGGTCCCCAGCCTTTCCAGGCCCTAGCCAGGACAGGATAGTACTTGGAATTTGACTGATTTCTCTCTCACCTTTCGAAATTCATATCGGCCAATTGATGACGGAGAAGAACTGAAACAGTGTCACGTGTATTAGCGGCTAATGACGCAGGTTCTGGATCGAATGAACGGGTTTATTTACTCCGTATACTCGTAAACACCTCCAGTACTTACACGTAATTATAGCGCTATCTCTTTATAAGTCGCTCTTACACACACTGGTTCCCTCCTGGTAACGCAATTTCAACACAGGAATTAGCTTCGGCCTAATCCTGAGTCTGAGTCTCATTTTACGACCGACGGTCAGTCGGTCAGTCTGTCTTGGCATAAAGCACACACCTGGGGCTTGCGACCAGATCTTTATTGCTGTTTGATAGTTACGGTCTTGTTGTCTTGTGGGCGCCTTCTCTGACGAGAGGATGGGTCAGTCTTTTGTCAATGCTGCTGGTTCTTGCCAGCGCAGTCTTTCTCGGGTCCGAGTCCCTTGGTACTGGCGACCATATTTTACTGTCTCAGATTTGAGACTTCCCTTTTCGTCGCCTCCTACGACTCGTAAGGTCTCGGTGAAGGTATTCGAACCCGCCTCCCCTGGGTCATAATCCAAAATCAAAGTCACATTGCGACTGACGGTCAGTCAATCAGTAAGTCTTAGTGTCGAGCCCCATCTGGGGCTAATGACCAGATATGAATTATTACCGTTTGACAGTTACAGTCTTAATTTTATGGTGCGCCCTCTTTGACGAGAGGACGGGTCTGTGTTTTGCATATGCTGCTGACCCTTGCCAGCGCGGCCTTTCTCGGGTCCGAGTCCCTTGGGACTCGCGACCATCTTTTATTGTCTCAGATTTGAGACTTCCCTTTTCGTCGCCTCCTACGACTCGCAGGGTCACGGTTGTTATAATATACTCCGCACGGACCACACAGAAAACATGTTTTGTATTGGTGATTAAGCTTCTTTACCCCTCGGTTGCTTAACAATAGACGTCCTATTGTAGCTAGTGCAAGTGCTAAGGTATTTTGGGGACGTGTTTACAGACCCGTTGTCTAGCAATGGACTTCCGTTTGTTCGTTCCTATTCCGACTTTTATGCAGTATTTACCTAGCCGTTGCTCAGAAACGGCCCATATGTAAAAATATTTTACTTACTACAGGAAATATAGGAATTAATTTTGTAACAGGTAGCCAGTTTTGAGAAGTCCTAGATTAATAGTGTGGTCTCCAAGTTGTTCATTGTCCAGAATTTACCTGGAAGAACTGGAGGAAGCTAGGAGTATAAATGCCTCCGTTAGACTAGCAGATGATACATTTTAAGATTGGAGCTTTGTTCTTTCCAAACATATACGTATATACCAGCTGGGCTGAGTATGCAGATATTTCAATCAAAGAAGCGTACGAAAGAAAATATAATTTGTATTTTCCAGGAATTCCCTTCCTAAAAGATTTCGCCACCAGAAACGCGTGCCTTTCTTACTCACTTCACATTAACCCCTCTGTTTATTTATTCATTTAATTGCAGTATATTTAACGATGCTACCCATAATACGAGACTAAACATGACTTCGAATGGGTAGATAACAGTATATGATAACCTGGAAAGGGTGAAGAATGAAGTGGTCGTGACCTAATATAAGGTGCTATCGCGGAGTTGGTCTTAAGGGACTGGCTACTCCGTGGTCTGTCAAAGGAAATACACCGACTGAGCGACCGCCGCTTGTCGACGAAGTTAGTGCCAACTTTAGCCGATAGAGTGTGTCGTGTGGTCAGTGCAACGAATCCCCATGGCCGTTAATTTTGGTTTTCTAGACCGGAGCCGCTGTTTCCTTAAACTAGCTCCTCAATTATCCTCACAAGGCTGAGTGGACACCGTTCCAGACCCAGTACTTCTTAGAAAATCTGGAAGCGTTGGGAATCGAACCCGGGCCTCTTGATCTGTAGGCAGGAACTCTGACCACTGGACCACAGAGGCGGTCTAAGCTACTGGCAGCACCACGAAGAAACTCAGGATAATTCGAAAGGGGCATCTCCCGATTACGTCAGAAATATTACACCTTGAGTCAACTTATGCGGCATCCTATTTCTGGACCTCGCTCAGCTTCCATATGAGAAGTCTAATATGCCTACAAGTAAAGGCCAGTGACTCTCAGTAATATTTGCAAAAAGAACCGTGCAAGGAAACAAAGAAGACATTTGTTCCGTCACTAGGTGGGGATGTTTGTTGGTGTCAGTCATCATGCCCCCCCCCCTCTTCTCTCATCGGTGGATGCCTGTCGTGCGTCATTACCCCCTCTCCTCTGATGGAACCGCACTAAACGATTTTCGATAAAATTCAATTAGCAAACCTAACCCAATTGCCAACCATGATTTATGTGCAGTAAAAAAAGTTTCGAAATTGGACCTCTTTTTTTTTAGGAGAGGGGGAGGAGGTATAATTGTCATGCTACATCAAAATTAATTCCACAGCTCATGACAAACAGAAATAAATTAACACAAGCATGACAGTTTGAAGCAGAGAGCTGCTGAATGGAGACGGGGTACAGCAGGCTGATGACAATAACATAAAGCAAAGAGAGCATTCTGATACGCATCTAAGTAGCAAGATATCAACAGAAACAGAAGTGAACAAAACCTGAAAGAAACCGCATTAGCTCTTCATGATGATGTCATTTCCGGACTTTAATTTACTCCTGCTACCGAAATGTTACAGGATTTTTAGTCGCTTTCGCGTATAGCTAACTCAACAATAGCATTCGATTAAAAGTTCAGCAGAGTTAGCGATGTGGGACGCAGGAACATCTATTGGTTACGCTGACTCTGCCTGCTGCTTGTTGTCATTAGCAATAGCAACAAGAAAACCAATTCAACATGGCATCAAATTACAGGCCGGAGCACAGAGACGCATGATCTTATCTTGCCTTCTGTCTGCCTTCTCCAGATCCGCTGCCATCAAGTGTTTTACTCTCCTTTGTAGTCCGCATTTTATCTCTCATTTGAGAGTGCAGCTACACTAAAATATGTAGTAACGAAATTATGACGTTGCTGAACATTTTTCCGTCTCATTAGGCCCTTTTGTAAACCCTGCACTCATAACAAACATGTTGATTACTATATACACATGTATTTGTTTATCCGAACCGAAACTCATAAATATGTTACATATGTACTCCTGGTTTGCATATAGGATATTGGTGGGAAAGTCGGAAGGAAAGAGACTACTGGGAAGACCAAGGCGTAGGTGGGTGGACAGTATTAAAATGGATCTTAGAGCGATGGGATGGGATGGTGTGGATTGGATTGATCTGGCTCAGGATAGTGACAAGTGGAGGACTCTTGTGAACATGGTATTGAACATTCGGGTTCCATAAAATGCTTGGAAATTCTTGAGTAGCTGCAGAATTGGCGGCTCCTCCAGAAGGCTCAGCTCCATGACTAAATAAATAAGTACTTCTGAATTACACTGTTACTCAGGTTTAGGCCTTGGAAATATTGAAATTTAATTGTTGTTTCACTTCATACATCGGTCCTGTCATGCTATTTTATACTGTACTCTTGAAACAATGCAAGCACGCTTATGTTCATGTGAAATAATTAAGCAGAACTGAGAAAATAAAAACAATGTAATTGAATTATTTATTTGTAACGTACTGACTCAGTGGCTACAGCAGAGTCAACACAAACAAGAAAAGAACAAGAAGAAACAACAATACACATATGTGGACCAGAATAATGCATACCCATAAGATACTCTAGTGCAGTGGTTCCCAACCTTTGTGAGCCCGCGGCCCAGTAAGTTCTTTTTTTATAAGACGAGGGCCCAGTCCCAACAAATTTACTCGTAAATACCTTTCCAGTTTTGTTAAAGTTCATGCATCAAGCTAACGTAATATTAGTAATTAATTATATCATAATCATAAAGAGTATTAGTACACTTATGTATATGATGTGGCATGTTGACAAACATAAAATTACATTTAAATTAGTTATCAATCACTGGACTAATGAAATTTGTAGCATTTTGTAGTCTCCTCAGACCAACATCATTAAATTAATTTGTGCTAATTTTCATTGACATATCCCATGATGATCGCCAAAAACTTATGTTATTCTGCGTAAAATTGATTATTGTATTATTAAATTGATTTTAATGTTGGCTTGAAAAAATGGCAGTGAGAAAAATATTTATGCATTGTAACTCACCATAGAAGTCAGCTGAGTAGGGGAAGAAGCGGAAGGATGTCAACTTGCCGGCGAAACACTTATTATCACATACAGACGCCAAATAATTATGTATGTAAAGTATGTAATTTGATAAATAAAAATGTATGAATCTCTCAATTCTAAACACTACTTCCAACACTAATTGATATTTTGATTTTAAAGACGCAGCACTTTAACACAGCAATTATAAGTTATTGGAAAGTTAAACTTAGTTTCTTTTATCGCAACTGAGTTAGGCTAGTGAGACTTCTCTTTCTGTTTTCCGTCCGTTAGCTTATTAATTCTGGGATTATTGAAGTGAGAGCCAAATGGAGACAGTCAGAAAGTTGAAGGCAGTTCCTCTGTTTCGTTTTAAGCACAGTCATGGCAGAAAATGCAGTTTCACAAAGATATGTGGTGGAAAAAGAAAGAAGAAACCTCACTTCTATTTCATGTAAATTTGGATATTCATTTTTCATTCTTATACAGAATTTCGAATTACTCGTAGTATTAAAAGTACTTTCCAGTCCATTATCCGATGATAATTCAATAAATTGAAGGGTTTCTTCATGGGAAAGGGCGGTCTCTTTGTGTTCAATAAAAGGGTTCAAAATCCACATATTTTGCCTCCGGCGATCCTCATGTTCGGGATAATATTTTTCAAACGACATCTTCAAGTGAGCTGCAATAGTATCTGAAACTGAATTTTGTGAATAGAAATCATCAGCTTCCATAATATAATCTGAGTACGACTGAAACATTTCATTGTTTCCTTCTGCAATCATATTAAGCCAGAGTTTGAGTTTCTTTCTGAATGATTAGATCTTGTTCCTCGCATTAAATATTGTTGAATTTGGACCTTGAAGATTTAAATTCAACTCGTTCATGTAAGAAAATATGTCGCTGAGATACGCCAGCCTGGCTACCCATTTCTTATCCTGGAAATAATGAGACAGGTTACTTTTCTTATCAATTAAAAAGAGCTCGACTTCCTTTCGGAGAACTTTACCGCGTTTCAACCAACGAATTTCCGAATGGAAATGAAGATTTTGATGATCAGAACCCATTTCATCGCACAATGCTTTTAACAGTCTTGTATTTAAAGCACTGTTTTTTATATAATTAATAATCTTAACAGATTGAGACAGGACTTCATTAAGCTCAGGTGCCATTTTTTGGAGGCCACGTTTTGCCTATGAATGTAGCAATGCGTTGACATTATTATTATTATTATTATTATTCGAGGGGGTGGGTTTCCCCATGCACCGACCAATTTGATCTATTGTACGTCCCCCTTTGATATTCTACCAGTCTCTATACCCAACCGGTACTGGTGCGTGCCATCAGCCCCGAGTCAGCCAGCGAGTTCGGCCTCTACTGGCTCAGCGGTACGTCGATGCTTCCCCCATCTACCAGAGGCGTTAGAAACTACTGTTGGGCGGGAAATGTCCTATAATTTGGCTCAGAGGTCTCCTTGAGACATGAGGTTCTTTTACTTGCCGTAAAGCTACGACATGGGACCCACGGCTTAAAGTCCCTCCCGGAGGACTTGTTCCCTGAATTTTTCCCCCCTTAAAAATTCTCGCGTACCTTGAGTCATGAGATGGGAACGTTACCCCTAGACTATGGAGGCCGCTCTGCTTTGACATTAAGTTATTGCCCGCCATATCCTTAATTTTAGTTACCAAACCTGAATTTCTACCTGTAAGAGAGGCAGCGCCTGCAGTCCAAACTCCAACGCAATTTTTCGATTCGAGAGCTCTCTCTTCAATGAAACAATTTAAAACTCTGAAAATTTCACTGCTGGTAGTATGCGTAGGTAATTCAGAAACACTTAAAATGTTTTCCTTCATGTCACTTTCAACATGGTCAATATATCGTACATACGTAAGTAAAATGCTGCTGTTCTGAATATCTGTAGATTCGTCCAGTTGTAATGCGAACAGTTTCGATTTTTTAATTTTTTCAATGACTTGCGTTTCTGTATCTTCTGCCATATCAGATATCCGCATACCAACTGTATCATTCGAGAATGTGATGTCTTTCATTTTACTTGCCGCAGACTGGCCTAATACTTCATTACGAGCAGCAAGCAAAGAAGGCTTAATGAGTTCTTCCCCAGTGGAATATGGTTACTTACATTTAGCTATCTGTAGTGATATTAAATAGGATGCCGTCAGAAGTGAAGTGTCAGTGGTTGAAGCTTGGTAAATAATTTTCTTTGTTACTTTAAGTGCATCTCTTTTACGCATAACGACTTCATTGGGTTTGTCTTGTGTTGAGATGTCTGGTAAGTCGCGATGGCTTCATAGCTTCATTTCCCAGAACAGTAGCACAAATGACACACTGATATCGTGGCAATTCTTCAGTGTTAGGGCATTGTATGAAACCAAATTTTAAGTAGCTGTCCATGTACTTAAGAATGGATGCAGACTTTTTCTTCTGTGTGCTGGTGGTTTTTCCTCCATTTTGTACATCCTGGAGATCGCTACGTAGGCTTGAGGTGGATGAATCACTACTTGTTGCGTCACAAACACCTTCAATACGAGATTTCGTAACACCAAAATTAAACAAAGTCCCCTGTCTCTTATTCATATTAAAATTTAAATCACTCGGGTTCCGAAACAAGCACTTACACACTGCAATGCGAACTTGCGAAGAAACAGTATTCAGTATTACTAGATTTGAGAACCGGATACAGACTGCCTTGATCTTCAATTACAGTGGAAACATTTTCTTTATACTTCCTTGCTGATTGGTCACTGACATTTGCAACACAGATGTTATTTCGCTCAGCTCTGAGAACAGAGGATATGCCGCCCATTGTTGTAATCGGCTTGCAGGCAATTATTATGACTGGTCATAAACATCGGTATTGCCTTTCCCGAATGTTGAAAGATTTGGATGTCTGAAAATTCCCGATCATTCATGAATACTTCCATGTTTAAAAATATGCGGCTTGGTCACTGACATTGGCTACACAGATTTAGGTGTTCTGTGTCTGAGCTTCTCGACACAAATATTATTCTCCTCAGAATATTTCCACTATAAAATATTTATCCATGAAAAGTGCTTAGAAAATCATAATGACAAATTCCAGAAGACCCTCATCGCGGCCATAACTGATGCCAGGGCCCACTACTGGGCCGCGTCCTTGCCGTTGAGAAGCACTGCGAGTCTAGTGCACAGGGGACAGAGGACAAGCACTTTTAAAATATAAGCAGTAGTAACAGTAACAGCAGCGACAGTAGTAGTGTTAGTAACAGTAGTAGTGGTAGTAGTAGTAGTAGTAGTACTAGTAGTAATCCAGCAAGGCAATAAAGCGGTTACTTTTATGAACTTGTTCACGAGGTTCCCTTTAGCTTTGCCTTTCTGTCTATCCCTATACATTGCAATCTGTATAAGTACATTCTAAAGGGTTCTGACGATGAATAATAATACTCACAATTACTGAGTTTTTGGACTTTGTCTGTCGTCCCGTATTCCAGAAACAGGAAAACACAATCTTTCGGAAACTGAACCCTCTTCCGAAAAGTTTCGTTTTCTAGTTTTTAGAATACCGGACGATGAACAAATACCAAAAATCTAGTAATTCTGTACAAGTATGTCTATCCATTTTCATTATCTCCCTTATATCACTATTTCTGTTTGCGTCTAGCCTTGTACATCTAAGTGTCTTCATGTTCTCGTACCTGAAAATTATCTTCTCTTTTTCCCCCTGCTCCTCCATGCCAGTGCTTCGAAATCGTGCTTTGACAATGGTATAAACAGTATTTTGTATAATTTCGAGCACTCACTTTCCTTCTGGACATTGTTTAAAAAATTATTTGATTTATATTTATCAGTCATTGCTTTAGCTTTAAATTCTTTTTTTTCCCTTATCGGATTAACATATTCATGGGCATATTTCCCCACATTTTGATGCATGCCAATATTATGGGACATAAAGAAATGTTCAGATATGAAAATGATAATGAAATTATGCTAGGGTGGTTGCGCAGGGAACCGAGATGTAAGGGAGGGAGGTCAAGTGAGTGAGTCTCAGGCACGCGGAGGGTGATGAGAGAGCAGATGTAGCGGAAGGACGCCGGTGCTTCTAGGAGGAGACTGGTGAATGCTCGGAGAGGCACGGACCTGAGTGGCCTCGCAGAGGACCCATGTTTGCTGTCACGTGATGGAGGCTTCCTGCGATCTTTCAGAGAGCAGATGAGAGGTTTCCATGAGTTGCTCAGAGAGACGCCATTCCTCCCTGTTCATATTGTTGGGATGCGATACATATATCTGGGTCTGGTGGAGGATGACGGTGTGGTGTGGTGCCCCAAGTTACGTCGGACTGACTTGACTTGTCTGGATATTCTAGACGGATATGTCGCTGGTGCTCCTTCAACAGGGTGTCTGCCCTGTTTAGACAAAATCAAGTCTCTGGTCCTCTCTACCAGGGAAATGTCTAGTTTCCCACAGTCGGGCAAAGACGACCTGGGACTGAAGACGCCGGGAATATACAGCATTCCCTGTGTGTGCGGTCAGGTCTAGAGAGACAAAACTGGAGTTCGTAGCGTACACCGCGTGACACAATAAGCTGATTGTTGTAATTCAAGTAATTCGGAGAAATGTAAGCCTTTACATAGAGCCGAGTGGTCGTTATAAATATGGCACCTAATTTAACATACTACAACTCTACATTCTGCCCACAGACTATATTTTTGCGTTTCGTGTGGTTCTCAAAATTAGATGCACCGCCCCCTCAAACAGCACTAATGAGTTGGACTTTGTTGTGGAGACGTAGTATGTTTCCTGTGAGGTACGAACCGAATTTTTATATATTATTTAGAAGAAATCCAGTCTTTAAAGGGTTAATACCTGTCTCAAAAGCGTGAATGTCATATGTTTGTGTAACGCTGGGTTATCACATTTTTTTTAAATCAAACGATGCAAGATGTTAAACATATTGTGAACGAGAATCAATTGCTAGAGGCAATTTATTTCATTTAAGAACGCTTTTTCAACTATATGAGTTATGTCAGAGATAAATTGTTTTTTTAAATTAAATCATCTCATTAACTAAACAATGATTTTTATAAACTTTACGTTTTCACGATTAATAAAATGTCCGGAATTCCTGTGCATAGATTTAGTTGAATATTATGTATAAAATAAGTGACGTAAAGGAAATTACGAAAATTATCCTATTACGTCTACGACAAAGAACTAGACTATAATAATATTATATCAGGATAATTTACTGCCAGAATTTGAGTCAATGGGTGAAAAATGAACTTCGCAATTTGCTATGGAATAAAAAGGCCATCCAATAGAAATGGTTATTGTAGTTTTGACAATGAAACTAAGCCGATGTGTGTATTCGAATAATTAGCTGAAATTAGCGTCTTCTGTACGCACGGAACATGAAGCGTGTATTATCTGGTACACATGCCGTGCTGCATACACAATTCCCCCATCGCTTTGTTCACAAGTCTGTTGTGTCAATACAGAGAGAAATGTGTTATATGTCAAAAAATTCAATACTTCATGCCATACTCGTTACAATTATTGTTGACGCACTACATGCTCTAGAATGAAAAGCAAATAAAATGGAGTTTTTATATTCACGTAAAATTAGGCTTATAGCTTCAATTCACTCTCATGAGTGAATGCAAAATATATTTTTTTAATTTAATCCTCTATCCGGATGCTAAAAAAGAAAATTAATTACGTCATTTCCAACACGATTAGTTAGCATAAGTATTAGTATGATTTATGTATATGGGCCTGGCAGGTGTTTCCATACATGACTACCTAATGAATATTTTGCTTATGGTATGCCTATTTATTTCGAGCTGATGTATGCTGAGACCTAAATTTGGGTGCAAATTGATTTCCGAATCTTTTGCGACTATAAAACGGACGTTACTAGGAAAATGTAGAAAGAAACTCTTACAGTGGGGAGTGGAGTCCAACTGGGTCCATTCGGCACGGCGGCCACTGATTGGCCTATTGTAGCATGCCCCGGGTGATTATGATGATGCAGAATTTGGCGGAATGAAGATTGGCAGGGGAAACCGAAGTACTCGAAGAAACTCCGCCCCAGCGCCACTTTGTCTTCCACAAATCCCAATTGACCAGACCCGGGATCGAACCTGCATACAGTAATACTCAGAACGCTGTATCCGAATGTTACATGCTGCCCAAACACTACATAAGAAGACTGAAGAGGGGGACGGGAGTAGCTGCTAATGTGAAGGACAGTAGACAAGGGGTGATACCCTAGCTTCGGGACTGGTGGGAACTAATTGTTCTTCTCATTATAACCAGCATATTCTTCTTCTTTACTGGCACCACAACCCTCTATGTGTAGTGGCCTTCACTATAGCCCTTCCCCACAGTCCCTGCAGGTTTCGTAACAGTAAGTGTTTGCTGGATGGGGCCGTCAGCCCCACGCCAAATCATCTACCTGTATGTCCAGGAACAACATTTCGTCTGGCTCCTACGCTTTGACCTGTCTGGCATGTGTCGGCCTACCAGGAGCTTACGCTCCCACCAGCATAGCCTTCCGGGTCATTGGGGAGCGCAAACATCCTTTCCAAAACAAGGCCAGAATATTACAAAATGTTAAACAGAGCCTCTGATTCTGATGGGTTCTTCAGAACGACATAAGCAACGGAAAATGGACTTAGTCGGGTGCCTATGTAGGTCAGGAGAAGGCACGCATTTTGTCTCAATACGTTGTAATATCCGTGCCATTAGTCAGTATGCCAGCAAGAGTTGTGTCTGCAATAAATTAATATTGTAACGTGGATGGCTATAGAGTTGCTAACCAAAGGCTCGGTAAGCAAACATCAACAATAGAGAGAATGTTTTCTATTCAGTCCGCGCCGAGCAAAAGCACGGAGATATAGGAAGTCTGTTGCCAGGCCCATCTCGACACAGGTTTTCTTGGTTTTCCTCTGTCTTGTAAGCAAATGCTGAGATGGTTCCCAAATTCCAAGTTGCTACTGCATGCTTCTCATGCAGCCCTCCCGATTTAAATTCATCAAAATTACGGTCCCTTGCTGTCAAAATTACCAAAATTATACACGTAAACTCAAATTTTTGAAATTAAAAGCTCCGCGGCCCCTCTCTCTCAACTCTCTCAAGTCGTTGCTTCTAATCATCTTAACGCCTACACTTTCACTTTACTCTTACCAGAAGGACGACTGGGCAAAGCCTGGGAACCTTCTTAAATCGATGCTCTTTCTTTCTTTCTGCTTTCTCTTTCTCTCTCTCTCTCTCTGTTGCCAGGCAAAGCAGCGGTAAACATGCATCCACAATAATGGGAGACGATGTTTTCGTGGGGTCCGTGCAAAGGAGTTCTTAAAAACAAACGGCGCTACGGTTCAGTTATGAGTTCTGAGTTCTCGGTAGAAGATAGCCACGGAAATTTTGTCGACCTGTGAAGCTTAGTGAATTGTGATTAGAGGGCTTCATTCATGTGTAATACTTTGAGTGTGTGATTAAGTGAGACTATCATAGTTAGAATTTTTTAGTTGTGGTACCAGGAGAGGACCGGTGTGTGTGTGTGTGTGTGTGTAAATCAGGAATAGCGCTGTATTTAAATGTGAATAGGAGAGATTGTAGCCAAGGTGCTAGCAAATCGAATAATCCGAAATAGAACCCGTCATTTTCGTCGCGGGTACCACCCTACACGTAACAATATCTAGTCTGAGATAAACAAAATCGCTCAGAAAGCACGTATAAAATATTTGTCTTCCAGTACAGTATTATTTCCAATATGTAAAGTTACATCGGTAATCAGGCAGTAGACAATGACGCGTGGACACTAGAAACAACGACGCGAGAACCCTGAGAGGACCACAGGTGTGTTGGTAAGTGTTGATGTTTCTGAACTTGTAATCTGAGCTCTCTTTACTCAGCGAACATCAACAGCTGTTCGTACACCGTGGTTCACACAACAATAGTAGAACAGGCATATCTTCAGGGATTTCTACATCGATTCGCACATTAGAAACGAAAGTTCTTGCCGTTAGAATTTGTAGATTTTACAAAACAATGGTTTGAAAATAATATTTACCAAGAATCTGTCTCCGTGGGAAGGTGTTTAACGAGCCGTTGCCTAGCAATACGTCACAATCCAGAATACAGAGTCCTGTTTTTTTGTAACTGGGTTAAACTTTTCAACAACTGTCAATGATAAGTGACCGCTTGACGCCATAGCGTCTAAGAGACTGACAGGGTCATAAAAGAGACCACAAATCAAGTGACCGTTGAGGAAAGGAGACACGTCATTTGAGCATGCGGTTTTCACATAAAGGGTTTTAATAGGAAAGGCATCACTGCGTGTTCATTCCTGTGTACAGCAGATAAGTTACTTGTTTACTCGTTGTAACTTGTTTACAACATGTAACATGATTTCCGCATTCCTCCATATCACAATGACGTCAAATTTCAGGAAAATAAATAAGGAAGTATACAAAAGGCAGACGAAAAGACGAGCTGAAATGTATTTGGCCTCTCAAAGCATTTCCAGATGAATATCTGTTTCTAGTGATTTACTGATAAAGCTAAAGCTCTCCCTGTAAGAGGCCGTGGAGGCCCATAGGGTTGTCAGACGTCGAGGCTCCCACGTTTCTAGACAATCGGCTCATAGATGGCAGTAACTTTGTCAGCCTTACGCGCCGCCCGTCCTTTGGCCCCCGGAAGAGATTCATGGTACTCATTTCTGTTAGAGGTTGAGTGCGACTGGAATGATTAAGTACATTGAGAAAAAAATTCAATAACCTCATCGGGAATCGAACCCGCGACCTTCCGGCTTATAGTACAGTGACTCA
This sequence comes from Cryptotermes secundus, assembly GCF_002891405.2. Lineage (NCBI taxonomy): Eukaryota > Metazoa > Arthropoda > Insecta > Blattodea > Kalotermitidae > Cryptotermes > Cryptotermes secundus. The sequence goes on along the minus strand of NW_019737088.1, from coordinate 887,609 downwards.
ACCAACTACGCTACCCCGTGACCCCAATGATTTACTGAAGTTAAGGAAATGAGGATTCGGGTTATTGTGTTGCAGGTACTTATATCTCTTAAATAAACTTTTACTTCTACGTGTTAGAGTCATTAAGTTCGTGAACTGTGGTTTTATCGCATCATATTACAATATCACGTATGCAGATACACATCGACCCTCAAAATAGTTGCCGTTGGCCGCTATGCAAGTCTGCCAATGTTGATATAGTTGCCGAAACCATTGCTGAAACATAGTGGCGGGAAATTCTCGTACGACATCTCTTGTGGCATTGGCGACCTCCTCGGGCGACTGAAATCTCCGACCAAGTAGCTTTGCTTTCACGCGGTGAAAGAGAAAGAAATCGCACGGTGCGAGATCAGGTGAGTACAGAGGGTGTGGCAAAACGGTGACCTGTTGCCTTGCTAGTTCCTCTTGGAAAAGAACAGAGCGATGTGCAGGGGCGTTGTCGTGTAGCAACAGCCAATTCTTCCTACGCCAAACGTTTCGCTAGGGGATTTGCCTAGTTTTTGGCAGAACTTGATGTTTGACCATTCTTCAAACTGCCACATTTTCGATTTCCGCCACTTGCACTTAACTGCAGTTCACAATAGAGGTCGTAGTTCTGCTTAAGCTGTTTGCACACAACTGCCTCTTGCTGTGAAGAGAGACGAACAGACAGGGCATCATATCATGCCTCAACCTATGCGCTGTAGTGCACTGCAACGACGCTTTGCGGCCATTCCACGAACTTATTGACTGTGGTAGTAAAACTTCTATTTAAGCAGAACAATTTTAGACGTGACTGGCGCTAATTGCCTGTCTGTGTGCTAATAACACAATTCCGCCTTGTCTTCAATTTTCGTTCTTTTTGAGAATGAGAGCCAACATTTTAGAAACACTGTACATCTCTGTATTTGTGAATGTTGTAGCTTGTTAGAAAATCGAGTTCTCATTATTTAGCACATATAGTTCGAAAGTTCTGGTTATTTAACTGAATTGGTAGCGCTGTTTGCCCCCTTTACGGCATAACACTTCCTTGTCTTGCAATATGGAATGAAATTTCTAAAGAAAGAATGTTAGAATTAAAACAAACAAAAAACTCCGTGGCCTTAGTCCGCAAGAGAAGTATACCGACCGAGCTACCGCCGCTTGTCGGCGAAGTTAGTGCCAACTTTAGCGGATAGAGGGTGTCGTGTGTTCAGCGCAACGAATCCCCACGGCCGTTGATTTCGGTTTTCTAGACCGGAGCCCCTATTTCCTTGAAATAGCTCCTCAATTGTCCTCACGAGACTGAGTGGACCCCGTTCCAGAACACGGATCTCTGGATCTGTAGCCAGGAACTCTGACCACTAGACCACAGGGGAGGTTAATGTTAGGGTTACTTCTTTAATTAATTATCAGACCCTTCCTTGCAAAACGGAATAGCCTCCCAAGTTTGAGTAGACCTGTGTGTTCAGCACTGATTGCTCTACAATACTCACGTACCTAGCGATGTCACAATATTATTGTTATAAGAGCACTTTCCGCACAGACAAGAGAACAGACATGGCTATATTGTGGGATCCGTTACTTTCAGAAAATGTCCGCTCTGTACAAAGGCCGGTACCTCCCTCTCCCGCGTCGGCATCTAGACCTAACGAATTTGATTGCAATTTGCCAGTGACGGTAGGATCTACCAGCGCCTTGTCTAGACGCAGTAAAGTGCAGACGATTCTCAGATTAGATTCATTCCTCCTCCTCAGGTAAGAAGGTTACTACGTTACCTGCAGCGCAGGCTCTTAGCCTAACAAAAGGGCGATGTTGCTTCACAAGCGCAATTGCAAGCGCATACAATAAATTCCCACTTACCACCAAATTACTTTAAAACACGACCGAGGAGGCTGATGTAGTGGTGAGGTTGAATATACGAATTCGAGAGTTGCTCGGTTCAAAATTTGGCCTAGAAATGAATATTCATCACCGTCTAAGAATGCTGTACTTTTATGTCTTCTGAATTCTTTCATGGCGTGGTTCTTAGTTGGACTTGGACTTGCGTTTATAAACTCTGTGTATCCTTGTTTTATGACGTCACTACTACGTACATTCCTGTATTTATACCCAGCTGAAAGATTCAACTAGTCTTCTAAGGCCTCTTGATTTTAGGCTACTATTTTTTATCGGATATGTCACTTCGTAACAAGGTACAACTCAGAACTCTGGTCTAGGTGGACTCCACACCCAAATCAATTGGATCCTGTAATCAAATGAATTGGGAGGTACTCACTTTACAGATTTCACTGTGACACAAGCACAACAGAAATGTAAACTCTGAAGATGGTCAGTCTTTCTGTCACCCGATAATTCTCTTTTAGACAGTGTTATGAAGTTCAGTGGAAGAGCGGAATATCTCCACGTTACTGCCTCTCTGTATGGGTGTGTCATAAAAATCCTTTCACATAGACCTAAGTATTTCCTACCCATTACAACCCATCTAAAAATAAATTTTGCTTTGAAATTATGCTCTGAGATTCCTACTTTCCTTTAATGTTTCGGTCTTAATGTTGATGATGAATGTACAAGGGGTGGGGCCTCCTGGCCCTTGCACCGCGACCACAGTGATCTGTTGTGATTTAATGTTGATGATAATGCGAAATATAAATTAATAATTATTAATTAATTACATCTATAACATTTAAACTTTAATTACTTATAAATTATTTGCACTGACTCGTCATATGTCACAGACAATTTTGAAAAGACATGAATATAACATTAGTAACTAACAGCCTAACACATGTCTAAACTAGGAGTTGTGTTCTCTGGGCAGTCTCAAGTCCAATTTCAGGTATAGTGAACGTATATAAGAGCCGAAATACATAATTATTAGAAACCAGAAGGAGTCCCCAAGTCTCTATTTCAATTTACAAGACTGTAAGAACAAATTTCAGTCTTCATATTCGGACAGGATGAATATAGGCCTACTACTGAAATACCCAGAGGTCTGCTTCTGTGACGGTTGTTGCGGACGGAGAACGAGTATGTGGATTTCGCCTCCAAATCGCTGTACCCCTTCACAATAAGATGCTTAGCAACAGGATTAAACCTGTCTTCATTCCCCTGCTCCTATATTTCCTATCTTAATAGGCAAAACGATGTCCCCTTGCTTAATTAATTTACAAACCATGAAGACGTATAGCAGAGTGGTGGTATAGTTTCATGCGTTCTTAACCTCGACATCAAGTACGGATGAGTGGTCAGTTTCACGATCCAGCCGCTTTAACCCTGGGAAAACAGTCCTGGTACTCAAGGATAGGAGGCTGAGTGGGCTCAAGCGTCAAACTTGGCGCTCTGGAGAAGAGAGACGTCTGCTCCTGACTCTGTAACCGTCTCTGCGCCAACTCAACTGAGACACTTCTTCGGTAGTGTACATCGGTTTACGTACCTCATGTAGAATGCGCTGCTGAAGAAGACTAAGGTAAAAAAGGCAAGTTAAAGCTATACTTAGCGGCCTCCGTAGTCTAGAGGTAACGTTCCCACCTCATGACTCGTAGTACGCGGGTTCAAATACCCGGCGGAGGTCGTCGAATTTTTAAGGGCGGAAAAATTCAGGGAACAAGTCCTCCGGGAGGGACTTTAAGCCGTGGGTCCCGTGTCGTAGCTTTACGGCACGTAAAAGAACCTCATATCTCCAAAGGAGGTCACTGAGCCAAATTAACGGACGTTTCCCGCCCAACAGCAGTCTCTAATACCTCCGGTAGGTGGGGGAAGCATTATAGATACCTCTCAGCTAGTAGAGCCGGTCTCGCTGGCTGGGCGGGACTGATGGTAAGCACCAGTACCGGTAGGATATAGAGACTGGTAGAATATCATAGAGGGAAGCACAATGGACCAATACAGGTCTCAGTGCATGGGGAAACCCACCCTCTTCAATAACTAACTAACTAAAGCTATACCTGAAACAGGCCGTGAAGGCCCATAGAGTTGTGAGACGTCGAGGCTCCCACATTATCTAGACAGTCGGCTCACAAATGGCGGTGAGGTTGTCAGCCTTACGTGCCGACCGCGCTTTTCACCCAAGAAGAATCCTGGTACTCATTTCTGTTAGAGCCTGAGTCGATCCTAGAGCCATATTGAGGCTGGAAGGATTAGGTCGATTGAAAAGTCCAATAACATCATCGGAAATCGAACCCGCGACTTTCCAGCTTGTAGCATAGCTCCTCAGCCAACTACGCTACCGTGAGCCCCAATGAAGAAGACTAAACATAAAATTAGTAGGCGTAGTTGTGCACTGAAAGGGCTACTTGGTGAGTAATTGTGTGAATTAAAGCGAGTCCATGTTACTGAACTGAAATAAATGTTGCACCTTCGGTTGCTCTTGTAATTGCAGACGGTAGAATTCGCTTGAAAGAATTTTATGAAAATTATATCAATGCAAATGATCAGAAATGTCAACATCATGGGTTGTAATAACAAAACAACACGACTACAGGAAACAAAATGGTGCAGACTCATGCATGCATCCATGTAGGGCAAACAACAAGGGACTGCTTTGTCACGGAACCACTAACTAATAAATGACAATTATTCTGAAACCAGATTACAATTTGAACTATATTTCAGTGAGCTTATACCTAAATGTTTTGACCTGGAAATATCTTAAATGTCGGTTTAAATAAGCTCTACGTGGTAATATTAGTGGTTAGTCCTGTATCTTACAGTACGTAGATAACCGTTACATTGAATTCGGAGGCCTAATATAAACAAAGCAAAAATCGTCAACATTCCTTCCCACTCTCCTAAAAATGAGATGGGCTTCTTTTAATTATAGGCCATTGCTATTGTATTTTACGGGGGGCCCCGCATTTCCGATATTTCAAATAGAATTCTGCTTTGTACATTTTTTGAGTGATTATAATTGTCTTGTGTTGCACACCACTGCGGAGGAGATACAGTGAAATATGAATACTTCAAGAACTGGCGATTTTGTTATATGAAAACTTTGTATTTCTTCCCGAACAACATTCCATTAATAGCTTCAGGTTTACCACCGTAATTTTAGTGCCTTTATCTTCGGGAAAACAGCCCCCCGCGCCCCGCTGAATACCAGGCTGAAGACCCCAACGCACTGAGAAAATACAAATTCTTGCCCCTGCCGAGAATTCTTAATGACTAGCAAAATTATGTAATTAGGCATATCACTTCCGGAAATTACAATCTCAGTAAGTAGAACTAACCTGAAGACCTGTAGCATCCATTACGTGGCTTACATACGAACTGGCTTTCCGACTTAAGTCACTGATTCACGGAGAAGATTATCGTACGAGAACAGTGACACCTTTTAGTTTTATCAACCAAATTACGGTGTCGTCTGCCATGAATGCTTCTTCATATAGTAAACAGAAGTCTATAAAGCATTATCTGAAGCAGAACTCGTACACGGGCTCGACCCGAGGAGACCACCTGTCCGGCCGCAGAGAGCCGCCACAGTTCTAGCAGCCGAGTGAGTTTCCGTGTTCCGTCCGGAGATCGGGGTCCTCACTGACCCACAGCCACCATCTCACGCATCCGGGCAGGTAGAGGCAAACACTTCATATCTTCAGCAAGTGGGGTGTGTATGGACTGGAATCATCTGGCTCGGGATATGTTTCAGTGGCTGATGAATGAATGAATGTATGAGGGGTAGGCCTTCTAGGCCCTTGCACCGCGACCTACAGTGGTCTATTGTGCTTCCTCTTTTGATTATCTCCTCAGAAATCCTGCACTTCGAATGAAGCGTAGGATTTTGTACGTGGGGACGTCGAAATAGTCACTTGGTTCCATAAGTATTGACCCAGGTAACGTAATCTTAAATAAGCTAAAGCCTCACATTCACACAGGATATGTGTGGCTGTTTCGTTTTCTTCTTGACACCTCTCACAAGTGGGACTATCACTTAGTCCCAGTTTGAAGACGTAACCTTTGAGGTGACAGTACCCTGTAAGTAGTCCCACCACCCATTGTAGCTGGTTCCTGTTTAACTTCAACAGTTCCTTCGCTCTTTTAGCAGAGGGTCCTGGTATGAGCCCCTTTGCTTGCCTGAGTCCAGTTAAGGATCCTCAGTATATATTGTGATCTATATTTGTCCAGTCCCTGATTGCCTCTCTGGTAGCTCCTATAGAGATGCCACAGGCTGGTTCAGGTCCTAAGAACAGATGTTCAGCTCCATTCAGTGGCTGATACATAACACAATAATGTAAAAGATAAGCTTGACCCTGTACTTGACTAATTGAGCACAATGCCATGAAGGCCATATTTCGAAAATTGACGTAGCCAGAGAAAATTATGATAGTAATTTGGAATGTTTTAAGAATGACACTTAGCTTATATAGGTTTTATAGGGGCCAGTGTAGGGCTGTTGTGAACGCGGTAATGAACCTTGGGGACCTATAAAATTTTGGGAAATTCTTGAGTTGCTGAGCGACTGGTGGCTTCTAAAAATAACCCAGTTCCATGGAGTTACTTAAATTACACATAAAACAAGAAAATAGAAACAAATTGTAAAAAGTAAACATAATTAACCAAAGAATATTACACGAAATTACAAAAAGTAATTTCTATCTCTTCTCACTTATACAAATTAAAGAAAATGGAAGTCAAAGTTGGAATAATTAAAGAAATATTTAAATAAGAGAAGTACTTTACAGGAAACTGCATGTTGCCCTATCGTGTGGCCATGAATTATGGCTTCTATTTAAAATAGTTTTCAAAAAGTTGTACGCTATATTTAACGAAATGCACGGGGGGAAAATATTTTATGACTTAAAATGATGCAGTTCTCTATAGATTTTACTCACAGTAAATAAACACCATGATCAATATGGTATGGTAAGCCATACTGGAAAACCCCAAACCGGAAGTACTTATAGAACCCACATCATTGGATTAGGTCCTACATGTTTCACTCTTGCAAAATACGCTCAAGTGTTCTAACTCTCTATTTCCAATTAGGCCTACAATTATTTTTACATAAATTAACTAGGCCTCAAATTTTAAACGTTCCCGGCAAGGGATAATATCTTCTTTACACAAGCTCACTCCAAATTAAAACTGTTAAAATTTTCCTCCTTTCCGTACAGCTGATACGGTGAGATTAATCCCCTGTGACGAAAGTCATGATGAGTGAAACAACACACTTCAGCCTACACGTGACTGCGCGCAGCCCGGCTCACAAAACTACTAATTGGGTACAGAGCACTCTGTTGCTCCCGTTGGGTACTCCCGTTCCTGCGGAGTTTGTATATCTTCGGGACAACACTCTCTGCTGTTTTTACACAAAATTAACATTTGACGCTTGAGGTATATAAAAATCAATTAAATGTATTTCAATTATATTCCATTTGTAATCGCCCTAAGCGAATTTAACTCACCCTATGGGGTAAATTATAGATTAGTAGTTAAATTTCCACGTGATCGACTTTGTGTTTTAGATAGCAAACGAGTGCCTCGTGATAAACCTTCTGTACACTTGTCAGGGTTTGATAGGCTGAGCGTTACCTACTGGCCTGTTGGAGTTTAGCTACTAGCCTTTGCAGACGCTCTAGTAAGTTAACCTGCACACCCGTGTGTTCCGTCAGATATCCGTCAGCGTTCACACCACATATCCGCCGTATAGGTCATCACCAACTGCCAGGGTCGAGCTTGGTAGCCCGTTACGCCCTCAAACGTGAAGGATCTTTGGGTATTATGAGTAGGTCTATCCCATTTTTACTCGAGCAGGTTACCAGCCTGTTACAAAATCCCTTACTTTGGAGGACCAGGGTTTTTATTCAAGGCTTCTTTCTCTTAGGCAGGTTGCTTGCCATGGCTAACGAGTTTGAACGCCCTGTAATTCGGTGGAAGAATGCCGAATTTTCAGAGGGACTTACCGCCTCCTTCTTCGGGATAGAAGAATATGTGGAGCAGAAGACCAGCAAGAGTCAGGGAATTGCATGGCGTTAAGCATTCCATCCAGGACCTCACGTTATTGTCCTAGAACGTTTGTGCGTCAGGTGTGCGCATAGGTTTCGGAGGAATGTACTGCCTCCATCTTTAGGGTCGAAGAAAAAGCCAAGCAAGGCGCACGCCTATTATACATTTGGGGTTGAAGTCTACGTAGAATAAGAAACGTCCAATGTATGAAATATTTGCTTACTGGAATATATTTTGAGCCCTCTGAATTTGTTTTTCCTTTTCATAATATTGATTAAATGTAATTATAATTTACACCGATATCTGGATCGGCCGTGGCGTGAAGCACTGCGTCGAGTGCGCAGATTAAGGATATCCTTAGCTTTACACAGAGTCCTTCATAAGCCTTAGTCCTGCACGCAGAGAATGTCACTTTTTTACCTTTTATACAGCCTGAAGACGGGGGAAGGGGTAGATTAAGGATATCCTTAGCTTTACACAGAGTCCTTCATAAGGCTTAGTCCTGCACGCAGAGAATGTCACTTTTTTACCTTTTATACAGCCTGGAGACGGGGGAAGGGGTAGATTCATACTGAAACAATTGAGGTATTCTGCAAAGTTGTTCGGTGTTTTCGCCCGTTAACTCTATAAATTCGGAGCCGGGATAGCGACTGGCTGCAGGCTGGACGACCGAGGGGTCGGAGTTCGAGTCCTGGTAGGGTCAGGAATTTTATCTTCTCCAAATCGTCCAGATCGGCTCTGGGGCCCACCCAGCCTCCTATCCAATTGGTACCGTGGTCTCTTTCCACGGGGGTAAAGCGACAGGGGCATGAAGCTGACCACTCACCTCCAGCTAGTGTCGAGGTCAAGGTGATGTGGATCTATATATCCACTCCCCCCATACACTTTCATGGCGTAGTGCTTAATTCGTTGAGCACAGGGACAACTTGACCTTTAACTCTATATAAATTTACAACTGAAACAGTACACGTTAAACTTGGAAATACCTAAGTTGACATGCCCTACACACGTATCCTGAAGATGGAGGCCACGTGTTTGTCGTAAGCGACGGGATTTCCCCGAACTGCATGCCGTTAAAACCCAAAAGTCCCTGGCAGCAGAAGCACGAAACCAACACAGGCATATCATTTCCTGTAAAGGGTTCTGGCAACACTCAGAATTACTGGGTTTGGGGTATTTGTCCAGCATCCGGTATTCTCAAAACCAAAGATCACAGCGTTTCGGAAAATGTATCTGTTTCCGTCCTCAGGTGAGGGGTCGAAGACATCTACTCTGTTCGGCCCGTTAGAAAGATCTAACCTCAATCACTGAACCGAAACGCTGTATTTTTTTGTGTGTGTGATTATTTTAGAATACAGGACGACTGACAAAGTCCGAAAACTCAGCACTCCTGGAATTCATTTCTTGTTTACAAGCTACGTTTGTAGTTGTCTTGCTACAACTTTATGACCAAGATAGCGTTCAGTTTAGCATGCGCAAGTCAGCGTGACGTATGGGTAGATAATACTAAACATTATCTGAATTATTCACAAGGCCAGAATTAGATTGCAATAGCAGAACATTTATTTGAGGTTCTCAAACTAGTGACTTCTGCGATGTGAGACATAGACTCTGGTGGATGTTCACCGACGTTTCGGAGGAACATGTTGAAGAGTGAATTACATGTACAATTTTGTGTATTTCCGTCCAAAGTATGGCGCTTGAGTCATTTATTATTATTTTTTTTGTATTGCTAGTGGGGTGGGACTAAGTCCCTTGTACAGTGCCCACGTCTGGCCTATTGATCAGCCCCAGGTGATAGGTGAGGGTGATTGTGGAGCAATTGGTGGAATAAATATTAGCAAGGGAACCCGAAGTACTCGGAGAAAAGCTGCCCCAGCGCCACTTTGTCCACCACAAATCCCACATGACTAGACCCCGGGATCGAACCCGGGTCGCCGCGGTGGGGAGCCAGGGACTAACCGCTTGAGCTATGGCGCGGTCTTAAGTCATTTAAAGAATCTAACTTCTCCGCTAAATTCTTTAACTAAGTTACCACCAGTTATCAGTTCCCGACGAGGGTAAGCAATTTGTTGCTTCGTCGCTGTTTCCAAAATGCTGCGGAGCCCACCCAGTCTCTTGTTCCGTGGGTACCGGATGTTGTTTCTCCCGGAGTAAAGAGACCGAAGCTTGAAGTTGACTATTTCCTTCCATCCATATTATCGAAATTCAGGATGTGTGTAGCTTTACTACTATTGCCATTTTGGCTATATTTCATGGTGCTGACTTGAATCAGGAGACCCATTTTACAAATTCTCCGCAGTTATTTCACATTCCACCTTTGCTTCTTTGGCCTTAATGTAGGAGACAGTAGGCAGACTGCTGCAGAACCTGCCTAACGCAGGCCTGACAAACGCCTGTGCTTCCTCGCTATGTTTATATTTCGACATTGAGGACCAGTTCATTCATTAGAAGAAGACAACAGTTTGATAGGTACAAATGTGTACATTTAATTACCTATTTTACCTATTTAATTAACTGTATTTTTTTTCCTTGGCACTACAGCCCCAGTGGGCCTAGGCCTATCTCCATGAACTTCTCCGTTCACTTAGGTTTTTCTAGATCTTACACATTCGGTAGGACTCCTTGGGCGGGTGATCAGCTCGTCGCAAGGCCTCTACCTGCAAACAAACACAGAAAAACGCACACACACAAACTAAACATCCATGCCCTGAGTGGGATTCGAACCCACGATCCCGGTTTCTAAGCGAGCGAAGACAGTGCATGCCTTAGACCGCTCGGCTACCGTGACACTACATCACTTAGCATTTACAAAATTTAATTAATTTGGCCCTAACATTACGGGTAAGAAACGTCCAGGAATGTTCTACGTCCCATAAATAATCTATCTGATAGCATAGTTTGTATAGCGAGTAGCTACTGAGTGGACGGCCGAGGGGTCGGAGTTCGAGTCCCGGTAGGGTCAAGTATTTTCTCGTCTTCATGTCGTCCAGACAGGCTCTGGGGTCCACCTATCTCCTAACCAATAGGTACCGGACCCTCTTTCCCCAGGCGTAAAACGGCCGAGACTTGAAGCTGACCACCCACCTCTAGCTAGTATCGAGAACAAGAAAATGTGGATCTATAAACCCATTTCCCAATACGCCTTCATGGCGTAGTGCTTAAATACTTAAGCATAGGTACAACTTTACCTTTTATCTTTTTATATATATTGATATTTTTAATTAATATTATATTATGATGAATTAATAATGTATTACATAATTATTCCTGCAGTTGTCTCTCTGTTTTTAAATTAAAACTGTATTTTTACAGCATAAAATACTGTTTCATTTCTGCTGTCCGGAGATAGGGACTAGCTCTATCGATTGGGCCCAACTGAGTAGGCTCTTTTTTACACTAGGACGGAGAAAGAAATCCGTCTCCGAAACGTTGTTTTCAAATAAACAACATTACTGTGGATAATGTCAAAAAGTCAGTATTTGTAGGAAATATTGTATTTGAACTTGATAATTCGTCCTTGGTATTCAGCATACCGGAAGATCTGGTAAAGTGGCCATAAACCATAGTTATATACAACTAATAAACACTACATTATCAGAATATGCAAACGACCTAAGTTTAGCTTATGTTTCGATCCTAAAATTCGTCATGAGCCTATAAAAGTACATGCGTTATAATGAAAACTACTGTTAAATGTTGAAATTTTTATTGTTTGAACCAAACATAAGATCTAAAGCGAAATTTATCAGCATATTAGCTAATATTTACAACTTAACTACGAGGTGGTATGGGAAAGTTCCCGGACTCTTACTGCTATAACTGCCTCGGAGAAAGAAAATGAGAGGGGAGGCCAAGGTCATATTTTCGAAAGCCTATTGCATCAGTCTGCCACGTGACACCGCGCTGTGTCACACGCATTGTTTCTATACAAGTGCTTTATCAACTTCGTGTTTCGTTTTTTCTGCGATGGATAGAAAAAATCAAGCAATGTGTCCGCATGAAGTTTTGCGTGAAGCTCGGTAAATCATTTGTTAAAACTTTTGAAATGCTTCGTGAGGGGTTTGGAGAACATTCTTTAAGCCTGACAATGGTTTTTGAATGGAATTCACATTTCAAGGCCGGTCGAGTGTCAGTTGAAGATGACGAACTTCCAGGGTGACAAAGCATCAAAAAAAGGACAGAAAAAGTTGAAAAAATTCGAGAACTCATCCAAGAAGACCGTCGCAGAACATACCCACGAGCTCGCAGACACCGTTGGGATGGTGTTTACCAGTCATATTGCTCCTTCATCACGATAACGCATCCTACCACACATCCCTGAAAACCACACATTCTGTGACTAACAATAACATGGTTACTGTTCCCCACCCTTCCTACTCGCCTGACTTAGCCCCCCTGGGATTTCTCTTTGTTTTCCAAATTGAAAATGAAACTGGAAGGGACGACGTTTTGAAACAGTGTCTGACATCTAAAAGGAAACGCAAGCGGCACTCGACAGCATGAAGGAAAATTACTTCCACGGTACTTTTGAAGAGAGAGAAAAAAAACCCAATGCTCTTGTTGCTGAGTGAGATGGCAGCCAAATTTGGGCAAATGAAGCCAGCACTTCTATTTTGACCTAGTCCGGGTACTTTCCTATACACCTCGTATATAAGAGCAGTTCTGCTGCAATGCATAATGGCCCGTAGCCTGATATTAACCTTCAGATTCGAAAAATATAGCTATAGTGTGTTTACAGCTACCTTATGCAATTTACAACAATTATGTAAATGGTTCATCTGAGGGTTCGTAAAGGCATATATTTATATATTTATAGTCCTGCAATTATGAAAAATTCACGTAACATGCTGCAGATTTATTAAAATGAGCAGGCATGTGCGTTAGTGTGAAGGCCACAATTTGCCTGCTTTCCGATATGTAAGAAATTTGCACGTCTGGGATTCGAGTGACGATGTTCAGTCTTCGATAAGGCTGCTGTAATTAGTTTAATACTCTGAAATTGCTCCAACGAGTTTCTGTCTTCCGAAATTACGAATATATTGATGTGACAACAATACGAGAACTGGTCTGAGGAGTCAGGTGGAAGTGCAACAATGTATGCCCGCATCTCCCATGCGCAGTGTTTCCGAGTCATCTGCCTGGTACTGGAGACAGACAATATTTTTATCATACATTCTTTCATGAAGACATTCGCTCGGGATATGTCATTGTTTCCTGTCGAGAAGTTCTTGATGGGTTTTGCGGGCAGCCAGCCTGCTAGGGCCCCATAAACATCAACGTGCTTGTTTCCCCCTTCTGCTGGGCCGTCATTAGTCTAGGGGGCCCAGACTTTTGATTTTGCCTCGAGGGCGGGTCGATGGGCAGGAGCATTCTAGTTCCAAGCTCCGGTTGGTAGCTTGACCATGCAAAGGCGTGATTTCGTCTTTAGAGTCGGTCTTTGATTGGTGAATACTGCAATAACCACGCCTCTTCGAGAGGGGAAGTACAGTGTACCCAACTGGTGGTTCCGGTATCAGTCGTTCTCAATTTCGTCGCCAGAGGTTACCCCAGGCTCCTATTCAGTCTGTGTTGAGAGCTGACAGTGTGAACTGCGTTGGCCTGCGATTGCAGCTGTAAGCATCGCTGGCAGGACCGAGGTCGAAGTGTTATTGTTGCATATCTAGGGGGCGGGGGTGAGATTATCCCCCTTGTAGGGACACACAACAACCCCCAGGCAGCAGTTAAGCTCTTCCCCTCCACTCATTTAGTGTTGTATTGATTACTGAGACTAAAGACTTGATCTGTGCTACATTATCCGAACGCCGAGTTTCGGGCAACGGGTCGCGGGCCGGCCGGCTGGGTTCCGCGCGATGTAGCGGCGAAACAGTGCTTCGTCATGACGGGACTACTGCGGTAGTGCGCGCACGGTGCGACATGTGGGGCCGAGTGCTAGTTGTGTAAGTCTGATACTCGCAAGTGACGATGTCTGCGTATGCTCAGTTCGGCTATTCCTACCCGTCGGCCTCCCAGGTAAGCTGCATGCGGCCAGTGTGTTCTTGTAGGGCAGGTCACAAACATCCTACTTCTTAGACAGGGTTGGTAACGCGAATTCTGTTTCCATCAAACTGGGTCAGTGGCAGTACCTACAAGTAACGTCTTATACGTTCTCCACTCAATTATACGCTCACACGCTGTAAATTACTAGTTTTTAAGTGCCGGTGTACTCCGAGCTAGAAGCAGATCAACGATGTTTCACGAATGTTACGAAAAGGTAATGTTTTTCAAAGGTACACTCCTTCTGTAATGCTTTTACACTTTATCTACGTTGAAGTCAAGTTGCATATTGTATTTGATTCAGTGTTAAATTGCCTTAAGTCAGTCACTTCCCGTGACGTTTGTGATGCTCTGCAGACGCCGCGTTTAACGTTTAAGAACAAGTGTACGTTTAGTTTTATACCCCAACAGGAAATAGTAACCTTGCTTCACCCGGTATTAACCAGTGCTTGCTTCGCTTATAAATATTACAGTTTGTCTGTAATAAGGAATAATACTCTAATTAAAAAAAATAGAAGCGAATGCCATTTTTATCCTGAGAAATGCGTACTCTTAATTAATTTACCGTAGTAGAAAACATTAATGTAAGAAAGTGGAATTGTTTCGTAAAAACATTGAAACATAAAATCTGATACCTATAAAAATTACAGTGAAAATTCGTTGAAGTAAAAATAAAATATGGACTTATGTACTGGGAGTGAGGATACGAAACTCATTCTAAAACCTACGGCAGAACTTCCATATAGTTTTCTGTGTTTGCTGGCAAGAATACGGAGTAAGTTTCAAAACGTCGTTAGGTGTTCTCTGTTAGCGCTGTGATAGCAAACAGACGACAGAAACAGAAAGGCCCCATTTTTAATCTTACGTATCCATTAGATTCGATGGTTCCTAATTTTGTTCTGAACCAGTCAGTTTATTTACGTACGAACGCTACGTATTTCATTACCGGTATGCTAACAAACACACATCAAGTGACAATGTCGTGTTATAGCCGATTGATAATTTAAGTTCAGTTGTTTCATCTGTCGCAAAGAAGGGCCATTGTGCTTAATAAATTCTTGAGGCTTTCACAATGGTAGTACTGTTCAAGTTTTGAGTAACTCGTGTGACAAGACTGATACAACCTTCAAACAGTTCGTAATAACAGCGAGTTTTAAGAATTGAACGCTGTAAATACAGCAAAATTAGTTGAGGAAACTCGCTATTACAGGTTATTAACCCGGACATTTATTGTAAGTGATACACATATGAACCTCCGGGTTGGACGCAAGGCTGACGACTACTTTTCTCGGTAAAAAAACATTGTTGTGAAATCCAAAGAAGTGAAAACCGGTTGGTCTTAATTCAGACAAATCTGACAGAATCTTCTAAGGAAGGCCGCGGCTGAAATACGGCTGTTTTGCCAATAAGATATCGATACACACATGAAATCAAATTACTTAAGTCAAACGTTGAGAAAACGAGAACTCGAGCATTTAGTCAACTCGAATGAAGCTTTCCTGCAAGCTTGCTATAGCCCTAACAACTCGTGTGTTTAAAAAGGAATTCATTTTATTGGAGTTAATAAGTCGGCTAAAAAGAAAGATGGGCCCCAGTTTTCATATCCAGGGCGGAAGCGACGGCCCCTGTAGAAGGCATATGCAGACGGAATGCAGTGCTGAGGAACAGGGCAACCTCAGCGCTCCAAACAAAATTGCATTCCAAAACAACCCGAACAACACGTAAGGCCTTAGACCAGTTTTTTATACGGCACGATAAATATTTAAGATGTGATTTTAAAAAAGGAGGAAAAAACAGGACTTTTAAACAGAATCTAACACGACGTAATTTCCTATGGTTGAAATGCAGTTTGATTGTTTATAGCCTACGAAATGTTTTCGTCTCTTCGAAGCGTCGAAATTCTTTTCACTTTTTATGGTAGTTTCTTCAGTTATTTTCCATTATTTATCGGTCAGTGCCGTAACTTTTAAATTAAACTGAACATGCAGTCAGTTTAGGAATATTTTAAAGAATGATCTACGTAGGCGTGCACTGTGGATAGACCTATGGGCTAACGGTATTTGCCGTTGAGTACATAATTAAGAGACTATATAATCAGTAATAATAAAATACTGAATGGCTCACAATGCGCGTTAGTCTATTTCTGCCCAAGATGACATTGATTTAGCCCTGCGTTTGCAGTCCCTGATGTGGTATCTCCAGCATTGTGAGTCACATACCTTGTACCGGAAGTTTTCGTTTGGTGAATGGTTACCCTTCTTGTGACAAACGCAGTGGGGAAAGCCATGCATAGCCATACGCGCGACAAAATGTCTTAAGATCGTAGTTTGGCTTTATCCGTGCTCTGTTAATCACAGCTTCCGTGGGGCAGACCTGGAGAAGGCATCTGAACACGACAGAACGCGGCTGGGCAGGCCGCTGCTTCGCAACGTAACAATTGTTTCGTTTTGTGCGCGCCCGCTAGGGGATTCCCCTCGTCGTCGGCCCGAGTTTTGCTGTAAGGAAATATTTGAGTGAGGAAAGTGATGTTCGTAACGCGAAATAATAACGCACCAGGTATTGCACCGCACGCGGGCTCGAACCCCGCATGTCCCGTAGCAACACGCTTCGCGAAAGCCAGATTCCCCGGTCAGAGAGTCCAACCAGACGGTTAAAAGTTTCTTTGTTTTAGAAGAGGATTCTAGCTCAAACAGTTCTGTAGACAGCCCAGACCATGATGATGATGGCAGGTGTACTTACTGTATGCAACCCGTCTTTTCTAACCTGTAAATTACGCACTCTGAGTTAACCGTTATATTCAGGTACACAGGCCTATAAACAGACCCATCAGTAGGCCTAAATGCTGTGACAGTGAAATTATGATGATGAATTATCTGTTGTTGGCTGGCGTAAACAGCCCTTTCAGTTGCTAAACATAGGCCTATAAAGCGTTGAATAACAGCAACAAAGAATATAAAGTTTTGGGGCGTTGTGAATGGAAGCGCTGGGGACCTAAGGCGGGCCTACAGCCCCGAAATTTTCTGTAGGGACTAACAAAATATGCTTTCAGGATAGACAGCCTTCAGCCCAGCATATTGCTGTTATTATTATTAGTATTAGTATAACGTTCCCACGAACAAAATTGACCGTTGTTCCATTATGGATACTGTTGGTCTCCGTGTACCCACTGAGGAAATTACAAACTTTTCCACCCTTAACGTCAGTCAGTAATGTCTCAAGACTTCGCTCTTCAACAGGGCGTGTCACGGCTGCAAACATCTGCAAATCTCTGGACCTTCCAAACAAACGTAAGAGCTCCCTTGCGGAATTCTACTGAGTTACGTCATTATCGTGTTACTTCTATTACTTTATTGCCTAGGATTACATTTTAGTCTCGTTCTAGCTGTAGCCATAGTCTAGCAGCTGTTGTGTCCACTCTAAGTGCTCGCGTGCTGTAGGCCACTCGCTGTTGGCAAGCACTAAGTAAAAGAATTGAATCAAATTATTATATAAAATTACAAAGAAATATAGGTCTAGGCTTAATTAGTAAAATAGGTAGTAGGCCTATCAATGCATTGCGGCCTGAATTTTTCAGAGGAAACTTAAAAAAAAAGAATATAGGCCTAACTGCAACTTGTAACGTAAGAAAGTGGCCCAAAATTTTTAGCTTATGAGACACTTTCCAGTTTAGTAATAAGGCTTATATTATTATTATTAATAACAGACAAATAAACAAGCGCCGAAGTTGCTATAATTTGTCTGTAGATCATATTGATAAATGTGCCGCGCCATAGCTCAAGCCGTTAGTAGCTGGATTCCCACCGCGGCGTCCCGGGTTCGATCCCCGGTCTCGTCAAATGGGATTTGTGGCGGACAAAGTGGCGCTGGGGCAGGTTTTCTCCAAGTACTTCGGTTTCCCCTGCCAATCATCATTCCACCAATTGTTCCACAATCACCCTCGCCTATCATCTGGGGCTGGTACAAGAGGCCAGAAGTGGCCGCAGTACAAGGGACTTAGTCCCACCGACTAGCAATATACAAATATTTATAAATGTGATGATTTTATTATAGGTCTACTCTGGCTATGTGAGTGAAATACAGTGCCTAGGTATGCCGTATTCCAAGTTACCGCCTTAAAAAGATGAGCTGCTGTAACAGCCATCCCAAATAGGTGCACGCGATCTGGCAACCAAACGACACGGTGGAAAGTAAGGCATCTTGTGATGTGCAAACACCCCACTCGGGCCGGCTGGTCTGCCGGGTGGGTCACTATTAGCATAATTAGTAGAGATAATGCCATCACGTCCAGCCAGCGTAGGAAAGCGCACGGCGATCAAGCCAGCCAATTATTAGCTTGGCGGACAAGCACAAGGCAAACATTTGCTGTGCTCTCATCCTTCACGCTTATATAAAGGCAATTTAATATCCATTTAGAGCTTAAAGTGCTTTGGTGCGGGGAGGGTATCTAAACAAAGCCTCGCTCTTCAAGGGATGCCGCCCGCCGTTTCATCATACTGAAGAACCCTTCAGAATGACTGGAGCTGAAGAAACAAAAGTGTGTAGCGAATTATAGGAAAAATTACCGCAGATTAATAGTAAATACTTGAAGTTCAGGGGAAAGTTACAGGCCTATGAAATGCCTGAAGCGGGAAGGCGTTCAGAAGTTAACGGAGGATGAATGAAGGAGGGAACTAACAACAGGCATGATGATGTTAAATAGTCACACAGGCTATATCAGCTTCTAGTAGGCCTGCGTGTATAGAATCACAGGGATGTGGAATAGTGCCAACTTTAGCGGATAGAGGTTGTTGCGTGGTCAGCGAAACGAATCCCCACGGCCGTTAATTTCGATTTTCTAGACCGGAGCCGCTATTTCCTTGAAATAGCTCCTCAATTATCCTCACAAGGCTGAGTTGACCCCGTTCGAGACCCACTACTTCTCAGAAAATCTGGTAGCGCCGGGAATCGAACCCGGGATCTCTGGATATGTAGCCAGGAACTCTGACCACTAGATCACAGAGGCGGTCACTAACTTCGCCGACAAGCCACGGTCGCTCGGTCGGTATAATTCGCTTGCGGACTCAAGCCACGAAGTTTGTTGTGGAATAGGCTACAAAATGATACAGTGCGTAGGCCCTGTTTGTACTACAAGAGAAACCTTTCTCAGAGTATTCACGCATCTTAATATGAAGCAGAAGAATTATTCAGGAATGTCTTGCATAATGCCTACGGGTTGAATCTAGAGAACGCTGGTATACAGCGCCGTGTAGCCCGTTAAAAGTGAACCGACGTTTCGGAGAAACGTATCACCTCCATACGCCTCTTCTGCTTGGTTACCTCTTCCATATCAGATTCTTATTTGGTTTATTCTTCGACCCTGAAGATGTAGGAGATATGTTCCTCCGAAATGTCGGTTGACTCTTCAATGGACCACATGATGTTATATCCCAGAAGACATATTTCTTCATACCACCGCTGTGAGAACCTTAAATCCTAATTAACGCTCTTTCTACATTGTGCCCTCGAGGTAGGAATTATTTGTAAATTTGATGTGAGAATATTGGGGCCTATGAAAGATTTTATACACGTATAGGCCCTAGATCTACTTATCTGTCCAATCCAGTATTGTGATTTGTTGGTACTGTAACGATATGGTTGCTGTACTGTGAAAACTTCGTGGCCTGTAGTCCGCAAGGGAACTATACCGACCGAGCGACCGCCGCCTGTCGGCGAAGTTGCCAAATTTAGCGGATAGAGGGTGTCGCGTGGTCAGCGTAACGAATCCCCACAGCGGATTTTTAGACTGGATAGTGTTCTGTGACGTGTGTGAATTGATGGGGCCTGCCTTTATAGCATTACTGATGATCGTAACCAGAATAATATAAAGTTTACTTTTCAGTTCTAAGTTGCGAGGTTAGCTACACAAGTACACAGTTTATTTATGTTCATAGAACTGCAGAACTAGAGGAATAAACCTTCAATTAGGCCTTATACTTTAATTGCAAAAATGAGTTATGGTTATGTACTGTCATTTAAATAACTGGTTAAGTAAATTGTAATTGTAGACGGAGCTATACATAGACAGTTCTTCAGCAGCAGAAATATATATATATATATAAGTAAATCAATATGTAAAAAAGGGCCACAAGCCCATTTGTTGAAGGAATTCTAAATGTAAATTGTTATGGATCTAAACTAATAATTCACTTTGATACCAGTTTCATTTATGGAATTTTAAGGTAGCGCTGTTTTCCCTAGAACTCACAAAGGCCGCAATTTTCACTGTACAGATGTACTGTACATTTCTGTTGTTGCGTGTGGTACGTGGAATCATTGATTGTCGTGTAAGAAGCTTAGTTCATGCTAAGTTTACAACCGACTGTACGAATATACATATGTATATATATGTTAAGTTACAGACATGGCTGTAGGAGCGGAAGGAGGACACGTGACTAAAATTCAGGGCCGACAATATTCTTTGAAGAGCTTCAGGCCGTGTGTACCGGATGTGGAGGCGAAAATTATTTAGCTGTTGCGTGGTAGTGTGTTGGTCTTATAAGGGGTAAATGTTGAAGGATATGCGGTCAGGCCTACGAAGTAAATAAAAGTTACCAAAAGGATCGGGCGCCGTTATATCTGTAAATATTAATAAACCTAATAAATCCAGCCATCTAAAATGGCCCTTAAGCAACGCAGGAGCCAATGTTCCCAAACACGAAGACGCACCGCTTCAGGGGTTATAAGGAAAATACTGGAATTCAGTTCTCAGCTTTCCTTATTATGAGGTACGATCTCAACTTCATAAATAGTGAAGCTAGCCCAATTGATATTTACTGCATAACCGAGTTTCTGCCCACCAGAAAACACCCAGGATTCCAGTCAAGTTAGAAGAATCTGTTAGCTAACGTTTAAGGTAAAGATATCCCTCTAACAGGCCGTGGAGACCTATAATGTTGTGAGACATCGAGGCTACCACATTTATCTAGATAATCGGCTCACAGATGGCGGTGAGGTTGTCAGCCTTATGCACCGGCTGCCCTTTACCCCCCAGGAAGATTCCTGGTACTGATTTCTGTTACGAGGCTGAGTCGACCCCAGGGGCCATAGTTCGGTTGGAAGGATTGGGTCAATTAAAAAATCTAATAACATCATCCGGAATGGAACCAGCGGCCTTCCGGCTTGTATCATAGTGTCTCTACCATGGCTAACGTTTACGGAAACTAATTTCTGTTTGCTGTGAAGAATGAATGACGCTTATAAGTACACTTTGTACGAGAAAGTTAAATGGACGGTAAATGGTTAGTAACCTTTTGTGCGTTAAAACGTTAATCTAAGTGCATGAATTGAACACGGGGGAGAAAATGTGAAGATATAGGGAGCAGCTATACAGTCACTTCCTTTAGGAATCACTTCTCGAGACTAAGGACTAAATGTTCTCGTTAAGTTATAGGCCTGTTGTTAGGAGACACACGCCCAGCCCAGCCCGCTGTTAATGTGTGACTCGGAGCAAGTTAAGACGTTTCATGTGAAAACTGATTTCATAGCGGCCATCCGGACAGTCTCATCGGTGATGAGAAGGTAATATTAAAATTCAAAATTACTGAGTTTTATACATTTTCCATCGTCCGGTATTTTAGAAAATAGAGGACACGACATTTTGGAAACTGCATCTGTTTCCGTCCTCTGGTGAAAGGGGAAGACACCTACTTAGTTGTGTCCCTTAGAGAGAGCTAACCTCAATCACTGGACCAGTGAGTAGGTGTGTACCCCCCCCTCACCTGAGGACCGAAACATGCAGTTTCCGAAACGTCGTGTTTTCTATTTTCCAGAATACCGGGCGATGGAAAAAAGTAAAAAAAAGGAAGAAACATTAATTCTGTGTGTTATACAACATCGTCAGAACACTTTATGATCTAATTTTAAAATGTTTCAACAGATATGGACTGGTTTAATTTCAGATAATATTCCAGTGATGGGCCCAAATGATAAGTTAGTATGACTAGTAAAGAAGGTAAACTTTATGTCTGTAATTTCAGAGAACGGTAGTTAAGGCGGCTCTGCGTTTTATCGGTTAGCGTACGCCTTATCACCATTTGCAGTAAACTTGCGGAAAGAGAATATTGTGTAAAAAAAATGGAAAATATTACCAGTAAGTGATAGCACAGAACCGCTGTCACGGTTCATGTTTACGGATGTTTAAATTTCCAAGAATGTTGGAATCGCAAAGCAGGCCGCCATCTCACGGCGGAAGGTCTGTTAGGTGGCAGGCCTACCGTCCGACCGTGTAACTACCCTCGATACCGTATACACGGCAACAGCCCAACAAATATAAATCCCAGCCGTGCAGATTTGCAGTATTTTTTTTATTGCTAGTGGGGTGGGACTGAGTCCCTTGTACTGCGGCCACTTCTGGCCTATTGTACCAGCCCCGGATGGTAGGTGAGGGTGATTGTGGAGCAGTTGGTGGAATGAAGATTGGCAGGGAAACCGAAGTGCTCAGAGAAAACCTGCCCCACCGCCACTTTGTCCACCATAGATCCCACTTGACCAGACCCGGGATCGAACCCTGGCCGCCGCGGTGGAAAGCCGACTAACCGCTTGAGCTATGGCGCGGCATTTTAGTGTATTAGTGACTTTAAAGAAGAGATAAGCCGGGCTGGGGAGAACACTTCGACGTAACAGAAGTGAAATAATAGAACAGAGAAAAATGTGTTATAAGGAGCTTCCCAAAGAATATTACTACAGTGATAACATCGAGGGACATGCGATGGATAGGGCATGAGGCACGCACGGCGTGAGGAATTCACATAAATAATTATTCAGGAGACACCTTGTTAGATCTAGGCGTAATTGGCAGGAGAGATAAAACGAATTTTAAGGGAAACATTGTGGATTGAATTCGGCTCTCTGAAGACAGGGCTCTTGCGCTGACTTTCTTTGAACATAAAAGTGGAAATTCGGACCAAAATGTCGAAGATTTTTCTTGACTGTCCAATTAAATTAATTACAGTCATTCGAAAAAAAATGCCGCACAATGAAACTGATTACTCAGTTACGAAATGCGGCGTTAAGATCTGTTTAAGTCAGAGTTAGCGTTACTTTACAACTGGCGGTTTATCGCCAATCCCTTGAGTCCCACGACCAGTATTTTTTTCAACTGAACACTTGCGGGTATAGCCCTTACGTAACATCCTCTTTGACGAGAGGATTGGATCTGTCGTTTACAATTTCTGCTGGTCCTCGCCAGTGGAGTCATTCCCGGGTCTAAGTCCCGCGGGATTCATGGTCATATTTTACTGTCTCAGATTCGAGACGGCCCAGATACCCGTATTTATATCCCCCCAGGAACATAGGGTGGCCCAATTATACCCACACGCACGGGGTTTCATTTTCGTCGCCTCCTCCGACTCGCAGAGCTACGGTGGAGGCGTTGGAACCCACCTCCACGCAGGGAGATGTATCCGAGTTAGTGCGGTCCTGCTTTTTGTACAGACTAACTCGTAGAACGCGTCCTGTGTAAGAATACGATTCTGAAGGTTTAAAATGTTTACACAGTTGCTTTAGTGTTTATCTCTGGAAGTGCGAAACTGTAAACTGTAAAAAATTGTTGTTTTCATGTCGTTTTATTGAAAGCTTCTCACACGCATATTGATAACGTAGGTCCGTATCAGTGACACAGACACAAGGACTGACATGAGGCAAAACTTACTATCAGTGATGCGACGGCGGGGTGCACTTTGACTGACTGACTGTCTTGGCTTTCCAGACGAGGGCTCGTTCTTTTTAAATGCGTTCAGAATCCAGCGGAAGCTTAACTGAAATCATTCCTGCCGTCCGTACATATGAAACAACTGGAGAATTGCTGAATGGATTTCCGTTAAATTCGATACTGGGGAATTTACCATAATTTGTTGATATTGGCCTATTCCAAATCTTGGTAAAAGTCGGACACCTTACGCGAAAATCTACGCACCTCTCGACACTTACCAAGGACTTAACCTTTTAAAGACCAGTGGTTATGTACTATGTACCAATTTCTTTAATATACTCGTACTAAGACCCTGCATATTTTCAACAGTGTGTTTTGTATGGTTCTCACAATAAGCAGCGAGCGTTTCCCTAAACAGCATTAATCCGTTGGGCTTTGTGGCTGAGACCTGATGTTTTTCCTGTGAGGTACGAACTAAATTTATATATATTGGAAGAAATTCGGTCTTTAAGAGGAAGAGAGATCAGGACTCCGAGAGTTGTAAGACAGTAAAACGTGGTCATGAATCCCACGGGACTCCGAAACAAGAATAACTGCTGGCGAGGGCCAGCAGTAATTAGCCCGACCTACAAGTCAGTGTTCAAATGGTTGATTCATAGCGGTTAAATATTTTTCAAGTGAAGCCTGTCTGAAACACATGTTTTAGAGAAGAAATGAAACAAATTTTGTGCTTAATACACTTCCGTAATTGTTACGGGTTTGAAGATAGGAACATTTGTTATTTATATATACCTATATCTACTTACTTGCATAGGCCTTTCAGGAACAAATAGCGTCTTCCAAACATTACCGAAGTCAAGTATTCTCGGAAATAATCAAATGAAGCTTCCTCCCACGTGAAAAACAAATGAAAATTATTGATTGAATTTACACGGCACTGCAAATTTTTGTAAGGTTGGCAATCCACGGTGTCCAGTGGCATGAAAATAAGAGCCCGTGTAACATTTTTGCCCATTGAGGACCTGATACAACCTTGATATCTATATGTGAGACTAATTACATGCACATTGGCGTGGCGTTATTAATGAACGGCGAAGCTTAGTGAGTTAAAAAGTAGTGAATTTTTAGGCAAGCAACTATCGGCAAGTAAATAACCGATAAATAAGCTTTCTTATAGTAAGAACAGTCTAAAGATACACGTAGAATAGAATTTCATACTTTATACCGCTGATGTTTCTCACATAATTTTCATGGTACGGTATTTCGCAGTGATCATGTCAGATGTAGAATGTGGATTAGTTCGAGAACAAAATAGCTTAGTCGAGCTCCCGTTCCTTGTACCGAAGATGGGTTTGAAGCCGAGAAATTCAACTTAATTTCGGGAATGCCATCGGTTATAGACAAATTCAACATGCATCTGCTTTAATTGATTAGTGACGAGCAATAAATATGTGGAAATTCAGCTGTACCCGTGCTAAATGCACTCAGTGTAACCCCACCCCAAGAAAACGAAAAAAAAAATTAAGTAGGAGAGAAGTGTGGGCTGGATTAAACCGGCGCAGGACAGAGACCAGTAGTGAGGACGGTGATGACCTTTCAGCTGGGGACTTCTTGACGCTGAACAATTATTTGCTACATTCTCAAAAAGGATATTGGAGTCGCCAATCCTCATGCTACTTATCCTGTTATCACACACTGCCGATGGTTCAGTAATTCCCAGTGGAAACCCAAGGTCTTCCATTTTTTCGTACACTGATTATTGTCCTCTGCCGATCACAGTGGCCGCGCGGTCTGAGGCATGAACTGCCTTCACTCACTCGAACACGGGGATCGTGCGTGTGTGTGTGTGTGTGTGTAGAGGCCTTGCGACCGGATGATCCGCCGTTCAAGGAGTCTATACCGACTGTGTATAGGATCAAGAAACTGAAAATGCAGCCAGGGCCCTACAAAGGGCTGTGGAGCCGTAATAGTAATATTGTCCCCTGCAAGCATATCTAAACTGGATGTTCAGTAATTATCTATAACTTATTCTTAAACACGAAGCTGTTCTCCATGCTTCTTTGGTGGATTAGACCCTCTTGCGTGTTCCCATTGAGGAAGAATCAGGAACTATGTAACTTACAGACGGCTAGGTCTCCTTGGACGGGGTATCAGCCCTGTGGCCATGGCCGGTAGCTACGCAGGGCAGTGCATACTCGGGAAAACGCCGACATCCATGCCTCCAGTGGGATTTAAACCCACGATCGTAGTGACAGTGCAATATTAGACTGCGCGATAACTGTGATTGGTCTATGGAATTATAAATTGCAGAATTTTAAGGACACCGATGCCCTACTGTAGAAGAATCCTATGAATAATAATATTGTAGGGTTTAAGAACTGAATAATCTAATTCATGTCACAATTTTCGTTCTAAAAGCACGATGGCTATATCTATTGGGCCCAAATGAGTATGTTTTACCTGAAGACGGAGACATAATACAGTTTCCGAAATGTTGTGTTTTGAAAAATAAAGAGAACGGTTTTTAGATATATACAAGACGATGGATAATGTCCAAAATATAATACTTGTAGCAATTTTCGTATTTCTAGGCTTTATTAAATCTGTCCTATGCGCGCCGTCTTCGGCCTATTGAACACTGGGGTCGTGCGATCAAATGTGACGCGGCCACGGACGCGTGTCAACTTATTTTCTATGTTTGTGCTGACCCTGGTAGGTAGAGGCCTTTCCACAAGTCGAGCTCCTCCTCTAACGAATCCTACGAGTAGTCTAAAAAAGGATCCGCAGTTTCTGAAGTTAAGTCGGAATTACAAGAGGCCGAATGAACTAAAAAAGAAGATGAGGGAAAGTATCCAATTATCTGCACTGCAAATTGAGGAATTATTTCTGTTGTTCCTGTTGGTTACTCACTGAACACATTGGTCTCGCGGTCTAAATCATAAACTGTCTTCGCTCGCTCGAATACTTGGATCGTTGGTTCAATTCTCACTCAAGGCATGGATGTTTCTCTGCGTTTTTTCTGTACTTATGTGTAGGTAGAGGCCTTGCGATGATCTGATCTCCGTCCTAGGAGTCCTACCGACTGTCTTAAGATTAAGAAACTGAAGTGAAACGAAGCGTTTCATGAATGCCCTATGCTCCAAGTGGGAGCAACAGGAATGAAGACGGAAAATATATTATTGGTTACTTAAATTGACACCTCTGTCTTCTGGGACTTAACACAGGCTTGTCTTTGGACGGCAGAACTACTCGAATACAAACATAGGTTTGTCTCCGGACGGCATAACTACTCTAATACAAACACAGGCTTGTCTCCGGACGGCATAACTACTCGAATACAAACACAGACCTGTCTCCGGACGGCATAACTACTCGAATACAAACAGGCTTGTCTCCGGACGGCAGAACTACTCGAATACAAACACAGACCTGTCTCCGGACGGCATAACTACTCGAATACAAACACAGGCTTGTCTCTGGACGGCATAACTACTCGAATACAAACACAGACCTGTCTCCGGACGACATAACTACTCGAATACACATCCGAGTTATCTTACAACAAATAAAAATGAAAACAGGCCTATTTTGGACCATAGTGTAGTGTAACCTTCAACTTTTTTCTTACCCGCTCCTTGACAGCAACTTCTCCAAGACTTGAACATATGTCTTGTGTTCCATACAGAATTCTAAAGACAAAAATTGAAAATGATTCCTGAAGTGAGAAATATTTGGAAGGTTCGTGCCGTATCAGCCACTTTGCGCATCCTGTGCTTCTTTATTGGAACTGCAAAAACATAAATTCTTTCCCGAAGGCAGTGCACCAACAGGAGAGTTCCTGCATTTATCGCGTTTTATACGATTGCAGAAACATGGTAGATAAATACATCTGACGTATAGGTTTCTTGGACACCCCTGTACCTAATTCTCGGAACACAAAAATAATTAATTTTGCTGGGGTTGTTTCTCCAAGAGGTACACTTTTATATAAACTATTCCCTTTCAAAGTCGCGTCCACAGGATGGAACTGGCAGACGTTTCGCTGTATACAGTGTCCTGGCCTGCCACGCACAAAAATGCGCACTGCAATTTGAGTAATGATTTTTGTTTGTTACACATTTTAACGTCTCTAGATTCTTGGGGCTTATACATGTGCCATTTTTCTGGCCTCCATAACATGCTTCGTTGCCATGGTTACTATAAAAATATATGAAGGCTACCACGCCCACTGTCAGCACTGTCCTGTTGCTGTTTTTATAGAAGGAAAATGGAGAAAGAGTGTGGCTTCTGTCAGCCTTCATGACGATTTAAACACTTGAAAATGACAGGAGGGACGTATATATACTAAGCCGTATGTTATGTAGTTGGGTGATAGGTGCAAATATTTACTGTTTCGTTTTGTCGGATACTTGTCTGACATTTTCGACCAAGTTAACGCAATCGAAAGCCTTTCTTCTCCGCTCAGTTTTTCCGCAATAACCCGTAATAAAATCGCTTATCACTTGTCAATCTTAGCAAGAACCTTGTAGTTCCAGTACACGGTAAGGAAGACTTGAAGTGAAAATTCGCCAGCAGTGGGCGTACAGACGTTTCTTTCCTTAAAGATTCAAGTCGGGTCCTCATGCAACGGAAGGTAACGAACCAGTGCACCCAACCTTACGTCTGGAATAGCGTCCAACTGGAATAAACAGTCATTCAGTTTATGCCACTGCCAATGATTGTTTACTTGTTAGCGAGCATCAAAGATACAGGGCCTATTCGTGTCAGCAGAGAAAAGGAACAGTTCCGAAAATGTCCATTCTTCGTCCGCGTTTTGTTTTTAATGAAATGTTCAAAAAAACATAAAATAGGACATTAAGTTAAATTCATATAGGTAAGTAGGGTTATTTATTTACCGCCCTGGTACTACATTTATGAATTCGACTGTTGCCTAGCAACGAAACAATGGACGTGAAGTAGACGTATGCACGATAGAATAACGGTTATGTTACATGTTTCGCTCTACCTGGCCATCTTAAGGTGTGTAGGAGGAAAGAAAACCGCATTATTGTGAGCAGCAAAATCCTTTACCATAATGTGGCCAGTTAGGCCGAAACATATAGTGTCCAATAACGGAATACGAAGGAAGAACAGTGAACGATGTTGCACATAGACGGAACAAAGCTCCAAAAGTCATATCTATACAGTGTAACAGGATGCTGAAATGTAACATTATGAACGGTTATGTTAGCATATTAGTTGGACCAGAGACGGAGAAACGGAAAAGACTGTAGATAAATTAGATTCTCTTCTACGTGCACGGGCAGTTGTTACCACCGCTGTCAGCGCCTCGGGTGTGGGAATTCTGAAATAATGTTTTCGTTACAGAGTGGCCATGAGATTCGTGGAGATGTTTTGGTGAAGATGAAATGTCGGCAATTTGTAACAAAGCGATCATAAACTTGAGGCGGGACTGCGGGAATTCTGAAAAGAAGTAGATAACACTTCATTAGGGTCGAGGCTGCGCAGGAAAGTTGACAGATTGAATAAGTAAGATACTGTCACCTGCCATCGCTTTTCGTGACGTGCCTTGAAAAGAAGTTTAAATATAATACGCCATCTTTATCAGGAATTTAGGAGTGTCCGGCTTGAGCATCTTCGTGCTTTACGATGCTAGGTGCTATGAGCATAAGCAGGGAGACTGAGCAAGAAAATGAGCATGAAACTATGTAAATATTTTACTTAGAAAATGGACATCAAAGGAAGATCCCGGTGTTGACATATTTCCATACTTGTTCCGTCACAAGATCCCTCTTCATTTCCCAGCAACATTCTGTTATTTCGTACTAAACCACAGGCCTCAGAAACAAGGCTGATATTGTGAATATCACATACCCGCATCTGAAGACAGCTTTGGCACGCGACGGTCATTATTTCAGAAAAGACGCATTCTGTAATGAAAATACGCGTTTTAAAATGTTTGTCTTATGTCATAACTTTTTCTTGAAATGTTCTTTTAAATTAATCCTACAAGTGGCACTTATCGAAAATTTCACGTGGCACAAAAAATTGCTGTATCTGACATAGTGTGACGTTTGTTGACATTTTGTCCGAATTATACAGACAAGAAACATGTGGAGGGGATATTTCCCTACATTGCAGATTGTTATGGCCTTAGGCCGCGCCATAGCTCAAGCGGTTAGTCGCTGCCTTCCCACCGCGGCGGCCCGGGTTCGGGTCAAGTGGGATTTGCGGTGGACAAATTGGTGGCGCTGGGGCGGGTTTTCTTCGAGTACTTCGGTTTCCCCTGCCAATCTTCATTCCACCAATTGCTCCATCATCATAATCACCCGAGACAAGTACAATAGGCCAATCAGTGGCCGCCGTGCCGAGTGGACCCAGTTGAAATTATTTAACCGATGAAAGTAGCAGCCCCGATAACATAAAGCTTCTGCTTCTAGAGTTAACTACGCCGTGTTGAAGCATAGTCTGTGTCAACTAATTTGATCAGAATTAGGCATGTAGAATAATAAATAGGCTTAGGACTATGTAGGCCTATAAGTAACAGATTTAATAAATTTTTATTCGTAAGTTATGCAGCCTGTTGTGCGTACCCTTTATCACAACTTTTTTTTTTTTTTCAATACTAGTGTTTTATTGTGATATCACGCTACATGTTTTGGTCTTTCGACCATCATCAGGCCTTCTCTAGAAAGCTCTACCCATAAACATCCCCACATCTCTAGATAGCTCTACCCATAAACATCCCCACATCTCTAGAAAGCTCTACCCATAAACAACCCCACATCTCTAGATAACTCTACCCATAAACAACCCCACATCTCTAGATAACTCTACCCATAAACATCCCCACATCTCTAGAAAGCTCTACCCATAAACAACCCCACATCTCTAGATAACTCTACCCATAAACAACCCCACATCTCTAGATGACTCTACCCATAAACATCCCCACATTATTGAAACAAGACAACCCTTTAAAAACTAAAAATTATATTCCAAGAATTGTACAAATTGACGATAAATATTATATATAACTGTATTATATATATTATATATAACTGCATATTATGTATAACTGGACCTAGAAAACCGAGATTAACGGCTGTGGGTATCCGTCGCCCTGGCCACGTGACACCCTCTATTCGCAAAAGTTTGCATTAACTTCGCTGACAAGCGGCGGTCACTCGGTTGGTATATAGTTCGCTTGAGGACTACAGGCCACGCAGTTTAATGAGTATAATTATATATAACGTTGAATACATGCATATGTATGCCACGATTCAGGGTGTCACTACAGACTGGGTATGGATTGGATGAATTGCATTTATTGACCAGCGGTATACATCCCTCGGAACTGCACTTTACAGTTCTCTGACACACGTAGGCTGGTGTCCTCGATCTCTAATAGTTTCCGCTAGCCGTTTCCCGGCAATGGCTTCTACCGAGGGAGATTCTTCAGCTTCCATGGTCACGCCGTTGCCCTCTGGTTAACAGTCCACAACTGAATTATAGAATAATCGTTGACACCATCCAGTGTGATTCACTTTGTAGATATTTATTGACTTTACATGTTTCGGTCAGCTGACTATCTTCAGAAGGTATAACATCAACATGTTCAGAAACTACTATTATAAATTTCGTATTAGGAACTTTTGTGTTAGTAGTTTCTGTGCCTAAATGTCGATGTGAGATTATTCTGTGGGATAAAGCGGCAGGGGCATGAATCTGATGGCTCACATCCATCAAATTCCCAGGTCAAGAAAGGTGGAGTTATACCTCCAGTCCCCAGTATGTCTTCATGGCGCAGTGCTTACGTAATTGAGCACAGGGACAAGTTTACCTTCTTACTTCTTTATGATAATAAAAGGCTAACTTTCCATCTTCTGGTAGTAGAATCCGAAGACTTAGCAGGTTAATAGGCTTACCAAAGCCAGCTGTTGCACGTGGTACTGAACCAGTTCCTTCCCGTCCGATCCAGTTCCCCAAGAACCGATCAAAATGTTATCTTCCTATCTCACTATTGACCTTAAAATGATGTACCAACCAATATTCTGTATGCAGTTCTGCCTTTATACGTACTAAGTGGAGTGCAACTGGGTCCACTCGGCACGGAGGCCACTGATTGGCCTATTGTAGCCTGCCCCGGGTGATTATGATGATGGAGAATTTGGTGGACGGAAGATTGGCATGGGAAACCGAAGTACTCGAAGAAAACCCGCCCCAGCACCACTTTATCCACCACAAATCCCACTTGACTAGACCCGGAATCGAACCCGGACCGCCGCGGTGGGAAGCCAGCGACTAACCGCTTAAGCTATGGCGCGGCCCTTGTACATATATATTTTTTTATTGCTAGTGGGTGGGAGTAAGTCCCTTGTACTGGGGCCACTTCTGTCCTATTGTACCAGCTCCAGATGATAGGTGAGGGTGATTGTGGAGCAATTGGTGGAATGAAGATGGGCAGGGGAAACCGAAGTACTCGGAGAAAACCTGCCCCAGCGCCACTTTGTCTACCACAAATCCCACTTGACCAGACCCGGGATCGAACCCGGGCCGCCGCGGTGGGAAGCTATGGCGCGGCCCTTGTACATACTACATGCTCACATCAGTGCCATTGATTTTAATACCTAAAAATATTGAGTGAACTGTGTAAATCACAAAGTTAATTGTTTCATAATATCAACAATTGCCCTATTTTCCAAAGCACTTAATATTTCGCTCAACTGTTTCAGATATAATACAGTATAGGATATGTTTATAGGCCTATTATAATAGGCGATATAAGCCACATATATATCTCTGCATGAAGTTCAGAAGTTATTTTAAACGTAAAGGTGTATAGGCCTACATTTGAATTAAAGCAGTTCGTAAATAAAATGTGTTATTCAGAGGTAAATGAACTAACTTGTTAAGAGCATTCAAAAAAATTCCGTGCTTATACACGGAACCTGGGAGAACTGTACACATGATCGTCACAACTCCCATGCGACATCATAAAATTGGAATGTAAATTTTAAAACGGATATGGCGAAGTTTGTAGCATATCTTGACGTGTTTATTTCGTACAAGAACGAGGATCGTTGAGTCCCAGGATTTGCCTATATCGAGGGAGTAGGCACTGTAGCGTTCTGTGCTTTCCACGACAATGAAGTCGAAATTAAAGACTTCATTTGAGCAGTAGTCTGTATCATACTTCCCATCGGCTTTTTTTGTACAATGGCGAGGAACATTTTTATACATCCGCCCTGACCTGTTTGTCTGCGGCAGTATGCATGTATCTGAAACACTGACCGGGGACACGGAAATGTAAGCAATTATTCCTATACAAAAAGTTAGTTAAGATACAGAAGGCGCATATTATAGTAGCAATTATTTTTATAATAGTTATCATTTATAATCTAGTAACAAAAAAATGTATTTGATGTCTTTCTTGTTTTAATTATCCCCTGTGTTTTGCAGTGTTTTGTCTGTGAATGAGAACTGGAATTGTAAATCAAGTACTGTTTAAGGAACTGTCCCTTAACGAAGTTCCCATTCGTCGTCAGAATGGAACAGAAACTGTTGTTGTGTTATGCACTGGTGCATGTGCCCCTGTGTGGAGATGCCTAACGAAAATGGCTTCCGTGAACGCATTCTGATTATTTTTGGCATTGATGATAGAGGCCCATATTTAACGAAAGTTAAGAAAAATGAAATTTTTGTAAAAACTGACATAATATAGGCCTACATGAAGGTCTGGATGCATGTTTAGACACAACCCATTATACAAAAAGTTAGTTAAGATACAGAAGCATTTATGTCAAATAGGCCTATAAATTAAGACATTTTTATATTATAAAGATCTTATGGATTATACACCGGATTGGAATTGTAATTGGAGTTATTGGACTCTTTGATACAACGCGTGACTACACTTTATATATCACTGTTACCCACACACTAATATACAGTCACGTGTTCACTAGCCGTTGCTTGGTAGCGGCATCCAACGACGGATATTCCCCTTCCTCTGGTTTCCCGAACTGTCTTCAGCCTCAGCTGCTAGCTTCTCGCGGCAACAGCCCACAACAACTGAACCGCAGCGTACCTTTAAGGGCCCCCCTACACACACAGTTTGGCCTTCCGTTCGGCCTGCACAGTTGAAGACTGAAAGGCGAAACTGATGTGTGTGTGGTGTGGCCGGCCGGCAAATCGTTTGGACTGTTGCCCTGTAGGAAACCCATCAGTCAGTTCTACCTGCAGGACCGTAGCACGTGACGTGTGTGATTCCGCAATATAGGCTGGAATACCGTGGCTGTGGCGNAGAGGGAAGTCCAAGGGTCAATGCCCTACCCTCCTCTTCGTCAATGACGTGGCCGGAAATGAGTCATAAAAGTAATCCGGGTTCTTTATTGCCACACCTTGTATGGGGAAGGAACGGGAGAGGACAAACTGTGAAAGTTTTGCCTGTAAGGTCGATCGGGAGGCCTAACTCACTCACTCACCAACCAGTTTGCTCAATAACTGACCTCCCAGGCTGGCTGCCATCTCACATCGCCTTCCTACTCTTCTCGCTGCCGCCTCAAGACTCCCTCGTAATCGCAGATGCTCCTCGTTTGTATAGCCTCGGCATGGACCCCACAGAAAACACCGCCTCCAACAATTCCTTCATTGCTGAGTCACGTGGCTATCTCTCGGACCGCGTAGAGAACACCATTTCTTTGTTATTGTTTACGGTCATTACCTAGCAACGGCTGTTTACAGATTCATTATTTAACAATGATTCTACATGCTACATTATGTATGTTCCCCAAGCCGAGTTATTCAAACAGTTAATTCAGTAAATGCTTGGTACATGTTCAGACACAGTTTAACAAATGTTCGCTACCTATTTAGGCACATCCAGTAGGCCTAATAATAATAATAATTGAATATACGTTTAGTACGTGTTTATACACAAGTCAGTAAAAGTCCAGTGCCGGTTTAGACGCAGTTCCACAAATGTTCGAGTAATGTTTCGGCATAGTTCAATACATTTCAGTACGTAGGAAAATAACTAAGTTACCATATTACGAACAATTTTATGCTATCCGTTTCTCTTAGGCAGTATTCAAGTAATAATAAATTTGATTTCATACATATAACGTTTCCCAGCACGCATGTGCCTACTTGTGATACGCTATTCAGTTTGCCGCAGGGCGCGCTCAACGAGTCACCTGTGGAAGCAAACGGCTATGAGCATAACTTAAATGTAGCAGGTGCAGTTAGCCTTAATGGAGCAGAGAGTTGACAGGAACCGCTCACGTACGCGGAACAAAGAATAGGGAAAGAAAATAAGATGGATAGAAAGAAAGACAAATCGAGGGAAAACATAAGAACGATAAACCATGACCGAATGGAAGAAAAATACAAACAAATAAAAGAAATAAGCAGGTATAACTTCGATAACAATATAAAAAACAACCGAATACAAATTGAAATAAAAATAATAAAATAGAATAAACAAATACGTACCGCGATTCATGAAAAATGTAATAATCATTCATTCATCTGTAATCTGTCAGACGACAGGTCCACAGTCTCTTCCAAAACAGTTCCTCCACTTGATGCGATCTAGAGCTTTCTCCTTCAAATGAGAATATCCTCTTCTGTCCCCAGGGTCATCCAGCATCTTCTTACGACTTCTTCCTCGTCTTGTGGTCACTTCTATCCGCCCCTCTATCTTTCCTTCTATAACGTCTTTTACAAGGCAGTTACTGTGTAAGATATGACCAATCCAATTAGCCTTCCGTTTTCTTATTTCGTGTAGGATATTCCTCTGCTCACTGACTCTAATTAACACTTCTTCATTTCTCACATAATCGGTCCAACTGATCTTCTCCATTCTTCTCCATTCTTCTCCAACACCACATTTCGAAACTTTCCAGATGTTTCTGATCTACTGCCCTAAGTGTCCATGTTTCAGCCCCATACAAAGCCATGCTCCAGATGTAGCACTTCACTAGTTTCTTCCTCAAATTTAAGTTCAATTTGCCGGTAAAAAGATTATTATTATTGCTAAATGCAGCTTTTGCCATGGCAATCCTACATTTAATTTCACACCTACACCTTCCATCATCTGTTAACAAGCTACCCGAATGTTTAAAAAATTTCACATTCTCCAGTTGTTTTTGGTCTATCTTTATTGTGACTGGGGTTGGTTGTCTCGAAATTTTCATTACTTTTGTTTTCTCCACATTCATTTCCATGCCATAGCACCTTCCAATTTCAATTAGTCTATCAATCATGCCCTGTAGCACAGTTTCTTCCTTAGCCATTAACACAAGGTCATCTGCATATTTCACAGTTTGAATAATTTGCCCTCCTAATTTGAAGTCTCCGAGCCCGTCCAGAGCTCCTTTGGTAAGGCATTCGCCGTACAAGTTTAACAGAATTGGTGATAGACAGCATCCTTGTCGATCTTCTCTTCCAATCTTCACATTTCTTGTCTCCCCTCTGTCCAGTCGCACTCTAACTTTCTGATCCATGTACAATTTACTAATCAATCTTCTTTCACGCCAATCGATACCTGTTTCCTTTAGGATCTGCGTTAATTTGACCCAATTTACACGGTCAAATGCCTTCTGCCAGTCTATAAAGCAAGCACACAGTTCTTCATCTATCTCCAAAGTTCGTTCTGCTATAATTCTCATCATCACAATTGCATCCCTGGTTCCTTTTCCTCTTCTAAATCCAAACTGATCCTCTCCAAGTATATCCTCTATTTTCCTTTCGATTCTTCTTTTAAGTATCTTTGCTGTATGTGCAATAAGGCTTAGTGTAGGATGGTCGCTGCATTTTATAGCTTTTGTCTTTCTCTTTAAGGCAGTCATTGTCACTTCTGTAAAGTATGGTTTAAAATTGTGATGACCGTCTAACTGGGTTTATCCAGTGTTAGTAATTGTCCGTCATAGGCTACATGTCAGCCGGAAGGGCAATTACACCAATCAAGAAACTCCATGATTTGCTACACTTCAGCTGGAAGTTCAGTTACACCAATCAAGAAAATCCATGATAAGCTACATGTCAGCCTGTAGTTCAGTTACACCAATCAAAATCCATGATAAGCTACACTTCAGCTGGAAGTTCAGTTACACCAATCAAGAAAATCCATGATAAGCTACATGTCAGCCTGTAGTTCAGTTACACCAATCAAAATCCATGATAAGCTACACTTCAGCTGGAAGTTCAGTTACACCAATCAAGAAAATCCATGATAAGCTACACTTCAGCGGAAAGTTCAGTTACACCAATCAAGAAAATCCATGTTAAGCTACATGTCAGCCGGAAGTTCAGTTACACCAATCAAGAAAATCCATGATAAGCTACACTTCAGCTGGAAGTTCAGTTACACCAGTCAAGAAAATCCATGATAAGCTACACTTCAGCTGGAAGTTCAGTTACACCAGTCAAGAAAATCCATGATAAGCTACACTTCAGCTGGAAGTTCAGTTACACCAGTCAAGAAAATCCATGATAAGCTACACTTCAGCTGGAAGTTCAGTTACACCAATCAAGAAAATCCATGATAAGCTACACGTCAGCCGGAAGTTTAGTTACACCAATCAAAATCCATGATAAGCTACACATCAGCTGGAAGTTCAGTTACACCAATCAAGAAAATCCATGTTAAGCTACATGTCAGCCGGAAGTTCAGTTACACCAATCAAGAAAATCAATGGTAAGCCACCTGTCAGCCGGAAGTTCAGTTACACCAATCAAGAAAATCCATGATCTACATGTCAGCCGGAAGTGCAGTAACACCAGTCAGAAAATCCAGGTCTATCATTGTGTTTAATTGCAATTTATCGTGTGTTGTAGACTCGTATAGTACGTATAGTAGGTTAGCATTGTATATTGACTGTAATGCTTCGAACTCTCGGGCAATACGAAAGTGTAACGCTGGTCATATTACAACTTAAACCTTCTTCGTGTTCTGTATGACAGTTTCCACAATTGACTCTGTTACTGAAATACAATAAGCCAGGGGGTCAACTAATAGACCCGTCCTTACACTTAAAAATGGGAGGGGGTGACTTAAAATTAATTTCGTGTTTCAGCTGTTCAGTTTGGCAAAACGGCACGCGCTTAAGAAGCAGCAACGAGGCAAGTCATTTTTGGGGCCATTTTAAAATAACACTGTTCTGCTAATTAAAATGTACACAAAATAATTTTATCTCCCAAAGCAGTACTTTAATTTTCGTGTAGAAGTAACACGAAAGACGAAATTAAAACTCATTTTTGTTATGAAATTTTAATTGCGTTAATGCATGATAATTCGTGTATTATACCATAAAATATGCAAAGAATAACATGCTTATAGACCTACACATCTAAAACGTTTAAATAATTTTAACAACATTGGAACATATGTTTCTGAAATGTCTACTCTTTTGTTTTGCTATCTCACTGCCCTTGGTGTTTATCGCAGACAGACATCTCTTGTTGCAAAGCTAATCGTACCACATATATCCCATTGCACAGAGTTTGAGCTTACTCTTCATGTATGTCCTCTTTTTTACCAACTCGAA
The DNA here is from genome assembly GCF_002891405.2 of Cryptotermes secundus. Classification (NCBI taxonomy): domain Eukaryota; kingdom Metazoa; phylum Arthropoda; class Insecta; order Blattodea; family Kalotermitidae; genus Cryptotermes; species Cryptotermes secundus. The sequence goes on along the minus strand of NW_019737088.1, from coordinate 849,395 downwards.
AAACGTTTCAAGTAAAAGTTTAAGATTACACGGAGCCCCCGTGTGCAGGCGGGTTAGAATACCTCCACCATAGCTCTGGGAGTCGTAGATGTTGATGATGATGAAAAGGAAGATCTCTGTCTGGGGGAATAACTGGGGGGGGGTCATAAATACAAAGTTCTGGCCCTCAAGGTTGGGGGTCGGATGGAAGGTTGACGACTTTGCTTTATAATAAAAAATTACTGTTGCGAAAACGAGAGAAGTGAAAAGATTGCCAGAAATGGTCGAATGTGGCAGAATTTTCTAAGGAAGGCTATGGCTAAAAAAGGGATAGGGGTGTTTTGCCAGTGATGATGATGACGACGACATGGATATCTTGCTTAAATTTGTTTTACTTTATGTACTTTATATACGACTGTAAAAAATCAAAACCTGATTCAGGAGGAAATTAAGAGGCGATTGAATCGGGTAATGCATGCTACCATTCAGTCCAGAACCTTTTGTCTTCTCGTCTGATGTCCAAAAACNTAGAATGATCAAGTCAAGGAGGATGAGGTGGGCAGGGCATGTAGCACGAATGGATAGAAGAGGAATGCATATAGGATATTGGTGGGAAAGCCAGAAGGAAAGATACGACTGGGAAGAACAAGACGTAGGTGGGTGGACAATATTAGAATGGATCTTAGAGAGATAGAATGGGGTGGTATGAACTAGATTGATCTGGCTCAGGGTAGGAACCAGTGGAGGGCTCTTGTGAGCACGGTAATGAACCTTTGGGTTCCATAAAATGCTGTGAAGTTCTGGAGTAGCTGCAGAATTGGCTTCTCCTCAAGAAGGGCTCAGCTCCATAAGTAAGTTATGTACCCTAACGTGTTTTCTCCGAGTTTCATATATGAAATTGGGGCTACGTGACACCGACACGAATCAAATCCAAATTCTTCCAACAAAGCTTAGTGCCCCCGCCGCCAGATTTAGTTTGGCATTCCTTCAGAATTTTCGGAGGTGCAGCGCAAGGTCTGCTTTCTGTCAATTCATTTTGTGCGATTTCTGAAAATAACATACAGTAGTGACGAAAACAACAAAAACAACAAAGGCTACGGCGTGACCATGAAGACCGGTGTTCTGGGTTGTACCGCCACGTAGTCAGTAAAAATCATGGAACACCGTTCTCTTCAAACTCACTACTGTGGGAACGCCATATGCAACGCGGTCATCCTTCCGTTGTAGCTGCACTGACTGCGAGGGCTCATAATGGGAGAATAGCATTAAACGCGATAGCAGCCTCCGTGGTCTGGTGGTCAGAGTTGCTGGCTACAGATCCAGAGGTCCCGGGTTCGATTTCTGGCGTTACAAGATTTTGTGAGAAGTTATTGGTCTGGAACGGGATCCTCTCAGCCCCGTGAGAATAACCGAGGAGCTACTTGAATGGAAAAGTAGTGGCTCCGGTCTAGAAAACCGAGATTAACGGCCGTGGGGATCCGTTACACTGACCACGCGACAGCCTCTATCCGCTGAAGTTGGCACTAACCCTTCGCCGAAGAGCGGCGGTCGCTCGGTCGGTATAGTTCGCTTTCGGACTAAAGCCACGGAATTTGTTGTTTTGTAGCAGGGAAATCTGTTTTGTGGTTAGTACGTGGGCGGAAGTGAATGGGTTCGGTGCCAGTGCTTGGTGCTGGCCCTGCTTGCAGAAATTCAGTGAGATATCGGCAGTCTGACAAGTGGCAATGTGACCCTTGTGGATACGGGACCATGCTCCCGAGGCCATGTTATTTAGCACTTACACTATACACGACACCACTCCCATTATCCAACTGGCAATAAGCCACTCATGACAGTAATTTCTTTTGTGACACTGTAGAAGAGAATGCATCAACAAAGAAACCAAGCCTACAAAAATTAATATCCCATCATGTGTTGCCTTGTAGCTGTTTTCCCCCAAATCGTATCAACGCGCGTGAGGAAGCTGTGCTTTAGAACCAACGGGCCTGCCCTGAAATTCAATTCCAGATTTTTTAAATATATGTTTTGTATTACAGTAACAGAGTGAATTATAATGAAACTGATGCCTATGAAACCTACGAGGAAAGATATGAGAGCCCCAGTTATACTCCATGCATACACAGTCCAACGTGTCTACTTAATTGTGGGTGCTTATCTTTATAATACTGTGAAACTAGGTGCCAGTAAACGTGTTTCGAAGTAACAGCGGACGAAAAAAAGAGTTTTACGAGAGTAAATCTGTAGTTATAAAAATTAATTGCAGTAAGCACTCGTTATAACGGACCCCGATATAGGAGACACGATCTAGCTGTGTACGATTCTGAATTTTTAGAGATGTTGAGACACTAAGAAGGTTTTGTAGTTAGAGAACTATTTAAAATAAAAAGGAAACCTAACATAACTTTCATGTAATCATACAGTAGGTTTGTATGTTTGTTGCGTGTATTGGATATGTATGCTATGGTGTACTTCCGTGAGTACCCCTTCAGTCAGTTATAACGGACACTTTGCCCCCCCCTCCCCCCATTAATCCCTTGTAGCGAGACTTTACTGAATATATCAACTATTTTCAGTGGTCGAACGTTGTAACAGAAAATAAAAAGAGCATTACTAACAATCTGGACACTATTGACGCTGATCAATCCTATCCAATTTTTTATTTGCATAATTATAAGTGGCCGGGAACTTTATTTATACTTGGTTCTCGGTAATTTTAAATTCAGAATCTTATATTTCGATATTACTGGAAATTTATCATGATCTATAATATCGTGTTCCATTGTCTTTGACGTGCAGTACGGTGTTTATATGGAAATTTTTGGATTTTGGCAGGGCCAAGGAGTCTGGAATTCTGACGCTTACGAGCAGTCATTAATTTAGCTCCTGTACAGGATATACTTCATCTGATACTATCTCCGGTAGAGCATATACTTCATCTGATATTAGCTCCGGTACAGGATATACTTCATCTGATATTTTACAAGTTTGTCAAGATAGTAAGGCATGTAATAAGCAGAATTTTGAGTGGGACCAACTCACCTATTTGTAGTGTCTACTAAATGCTTGTAGTAGGCATTTTTATTTTTTTTACCCACGAGATTATAGGTCTTGTATGCAAACTTACATACATTTTATAAAACTACACAGTGCTATATCCAAGAATAACGTAATAACATGTTTACTGGTTTCATACATCATTCTCATTGAAGACGAACTGTGTTCCTAAATTTTGATGGACCAAAGGAGCACATGATGGGGAAAAATAATAAAATTTTGTAGGGCTCGGTATTCCTAAAATAGAAAAACACGTGGGAAAGATAACTGTATCTGAGTTAAATCCCTGTTGTTGCATAGGCTTGGAAGTTTCAAAAGCCGTATATTGTTTAGGACTAGACTGAGATATCATTTCTGCCACGTTCTTGTAGAATGAAGCCTTTGTATATTAAAGGAGAGTGCTGCCGTAGTTACACTTGGGCGTAAGCGCGTCATTATTTTAATTTAGGTAGAGCGCGTAGATACGACACAATTGCTTCAGAAATTTGTTGCACTCTACGATGTCTCAGAAGTGGCGCGCCATTTTGTAAGTGGCCAATTTCCCGCGTTTCAACTGTTTAAATGATGCAATAGACGTAAAAGCTGGGAAGTCCCTTACAGGTAGAATCCGTATAGAACTGTGAACTATGAAATAGGAGATGGTTTGTGATTATATGTATCTTAACAAAGTGGCAGCTCTGCGTTTGAAAACTGTGCCAACTGAAGAATAAAAACGTTAAATCCACTTTACGAAAAAAGGAGGGAACGAAATACAGGTGTGAATGAAATGAAAGAAGGTTAAGAATAAAGACACGTATTAAATGATTTCCAGTTGAATTTTAAGGGGGGCTTGCACTACTTGCACGTATTTATAAACTTCTACAGGGTGTTTAATCGTCGAGGAAACCTGGCTACAGCGCTAACCGGGTACAACATTCCTCACAGATGGCTGCTGTAACTGCCGATAGCAGGATGAGTCATTAGCGCTGTATTAACTCAACTGTTTTCAGGTTGCGGATGCATAATTTCACTGTGGAAACTGTCTTATGTCCGCAGTTATTGGTGGCCGGACAGCCCACGACGGCCACATCCCCGCCTCTTGGTGCGGGCGCGAGTTCAGGGTCCGGCGTGACAGCCGGGGCGGTGTCCCCGGGGAGTGGCGGCGGCGCGACAGGTAACGGTGCGCCGCCCTCCGCGAGCGCCACTTCGTGTTGCGAGAACGGGCGCCCCATCATGACAGACCCAGTATCGGGCCAGACCGTCTGCTCTTGTCAGTACGACTCTGCAAGACTTGCCCTCTCATCCTATCCTCGGCTGTCGACGTCAGGGGTTGGCGTCTATGGCACCCCCTACCCGTCCACCGACCAGAACCCTTACCCCAGTATCGGCGTCGATAGCTCAGCATTCTACTCGCCGCTGGTAAGTGTGACTATTATTATTATTATTATTATTATCATCATCATCACTATCATTAAAAAGGTAGGCACGCGGTAGCGTGGTTGGTTGATGCACTATGCTATAATCCGGAAGGTCGCGGGTTCGATTCCCGATGAGGTCTCTGTTATTTTTCAGTTGACTTAATCCTTCCAGCCGCACTGTGGCCATGAGATCGACTCAGTCTCTAACAGAAATGAATAGCAGGAATCTTCCTGGGGGGTAAAGCGACCGGGACGCGAAGCTGACCACTAACCTCCATCTAGTGTCGAGGCAAAGAGTGGTGGAGCTCTATACCTCTGCTCTCTTATACGTTTTCATGGTGTGGTGTTTAATTAATAAAGCAGAGGGACAGCTTTACTTTTCTAATGATAATTATTATTATTGTAGTAGTAGTAGTAGTAGTAGTAGTATACATTACTGAACCTGCTTTATTCTTATGAAGATTTCGTGAAGTGATTTTCATACCAAGTGTAGCCACAGCGAGTTTATGTGCTATGGGTCGGCCCGACTTGACGTGAGGTACGTCCGACTCTGCTGGCTGATCGCACGCTCGCAGAACGGTATTCCATCAACAATAACATGAGAACAACAGAGTAACTTGTATTGCACAACAGTATATATCTATAGGTACACAAATAACACGGGGCCGACAATGAAGTTATTTCAGTTATCGGCTTGAATCCAAATAACAAGACACAGATGGTGAAGGGCCACTCATCCACAAGTCAGGACATGAGGCCATGTGTGCATTAGGCTGTAAACCGGTAGAATAGAGACAGGCAATGCATTACATGTGCGTCATAATTCGTCAAAATGAACCTTCACATTATTGCACAGAATTAATGGGTTTTGGACTTTTTCCATCGTCCGGTATTCTAGAAAACAGAAAACACCACGTTCCGGAAACTGCATCTGTTTCCGTCCTGAGGTGAGGGGGGGGAGGCCCCTTAGAAAGAGCTAATCTCAGTTACAATCTATCACATTGCGTACTTGTAGCTGAATATCCGTGCCCAGGTTTCCTTTTGGAAGAATTTCTGAACGCTGGTACAGGCGTCTAAACTTTCTATTTTCAAGGAACGAGTGAGTTTCGTAACTCCTTTGAACATAAAAGGACAGTGAGCTCGATGACAGTGAGCATAGGTCCTTGTTAGCACCCGTGAAGCATATAAGAAACGCGTCCACAGATGTGACGTGTTGAGCACTGTACGTAAGAGACAGAAGTTATTTGAAGAGCCAAACTGTAGATATGACAGCAGCATTGGATTACATTTTAAGTTGGTTCTGTTTTTATAGGGAAACTATTCATCTCAAAGAACGCGAATATAAATTATTCTTATAGTTACAGTAAATTCCACATCACGAACTGTGCAAGATAGGGCTAATTGTCCGTTCCTAAACCCTCCCCATGTTGGCGCTTCCCCCCGCTTTACGGGCGTCCTGAATATCTTTGTCACAGTGATTTGTATTCCAGTGTCGGTTAGCTAAGTTATTTGTCTTCACTCTGAGCACAAGTTCCTTGCCAGTTCTCACTTCCGCTGGTCATGCCTGGAGCATCTGGTTTTTGTTCTGATGTCTCTGTTTCCTTCTAAAACCTCATTCGTGCTGTTTCATTCTTTCGAAACCAAATTGTTGCTGTCAATACACAGACTTCGCTATCAGTTTTTAAAAGTTGATTTTACTCTGACGTAAGGCGTATATTTTTTTTTTTAATTCACTTAGTGTGGTGTTGATTCCAACTGGGTCCACTCGGCACGGCGGCCACTGATTGGCCTATTGTAGCATTCCCGGGTGATTATGATGATGGAGAATTTGGTGGGATGAAGATTGGCAGGGGAAATCGAAGTACTCGGAGAAAACCCGCCCTAGCGCCACTTCGTCCACCACAAATCCAACTTGACCAGACACAGGATCGAACCCGGGGCTTCGCGATGGGAAGCCAGCGACTAACCGCTTGAGCTATGGCGCGGCCAACTACGTTATGCATATAATCATATATCCTTGTCTTTTTTCCGAAAACTTTTCGTTCATTTAAACTTCTGTTATTGAAAGTTTTTTGTTGTTGTACGATTGTAATTTCATTTTTATTATCAATGAAGTTTATTATAGTGCTATAATCTGTATGGGCACGTGGTAGTGTAGTTGGTTGAGGCACTGTGCTACAATCCGGAAGGTCGCGGGTTCAAGTCCCGATGAGGTCATTGTTTTCGTTTTTTTTTCGGTTGACCTAATCCTTCCAGCCACATTGTGGCCCCGGGTTGACTCAGCCTCAAACAGAAATGAGTACCAGGAATCTTCCTGGGGTGTAAAGGGCGGCTGATGCATAAGGCTGACAACCTCACCGCTATCTGTGAGCCGATTGTCTAGAAAATGTGGGAGTCGCGACGTCTTACAACCTTATGGGCCTTCACGGCCTTTCACAGGGATAGTTTTACCTTTTACTGTAATCTGTACCCGCAATCCAGTATTTTTTTCGCTGTAGTTAACATAAAACAAAATAAGTTATAACAAAATTTAGTGACCATCAAGTTTCCAAAAATAGATCACGAGGCTGAATTTTGTACAAAACTTTCCATGTTAAATGTAGGCATACGAGAACCTCTCCAATTGGGCGTATGCTGCAGGTATGTGTATTCAACAGACAACGTAGCTGACAGGAAATTTCTGTATGTCATGAAAGGTCGTTTAAAAATAAAGACAACTGAATAGAATAAATACCTCCATGTATTAACTGCACGGACAGACTGCAGCACTGCTTCCTCGGGGGCCAGACCAGGCGTGTGCTATTGTGTTTCAAGCCGTGTAGGTGTATAATACAGCCGACAGAAAATTTCTTGTTTTGGCTCGATATTCTGTTTGCAGTGCTGTAAACAGTCAGGCTCATTTACGGCATAAATTGCAGTCTGTGGAACACTGGAGCGACAAGCGGATTGCTAATTACTAGAGCAGGTTCTTATACTGCCGTTATGAGAAAGCGACGATAAAATTAGTACTTTAGATGGTTCGCGTGTTATCTAGCCTGTTGGCGCAAAAATTGCGCATGATTTGTGTCAGGTGTAAACAACATTTAACTGATTATTTTAATAAATAAGAGCAATAAATAACAAAAACTTGATAGTGTTAAAGCTCAGACTTCTGAGGACAGTGTTTAGATGTAAGAGCACGAATAAATATGATTTTGAAAATATATTTGCATAATGAAGAGCTTTGTAATTTGCGTTTTTCATAAAACATTAATAAGACAGGCAAATTAAAGAACATGGGATTTGCATGGGAAATTCATAAGACACCGAAATGGGAAAACATTAAAGAACAAGACAATTCTGTAGACATAAACGTAGATAGGTAGATAACATTGTGACGTGGACCCCCTAAGCGTTTCTAGGCAACGGCTCGATAAACACTTCCCGGTAAATACGCAACAATGGAAAGTGTGTTCGCTGTAGGCAATGCTACAGCTGGTTACTAGGTGACGCAATACTGCCGACAACGAAGGAGTGTGTTTTCTATGCGGTCCACGCAGCGACCGTTGCTATGCAACGACGATGTAAGCACGTCTCTGCAACAACAGAGAGTGTTTTCTGTGTGTTCGTGCCGCGACTATATAGCGACAGCCGTGAGCTGTCAGTTCGATTCGCGACAGAATTAGTTCACGGCAGTTACGAGTGACAGAACAGCTCAGAGCAGAATTCCAGAGTTACGAGTTAGGAGTGAGTAATGGCGGCGAAAGGACGCCAACAGCGGCAAGAGGAAATCAGCAGAGCTGGGAGCTGAGACTCAGAAGCCAAATTACACCAGAAGATGAGATATTGGACAGAAGATCCAGCTAAGAAACAGAAGACGACAGACTAGTCGGGTTGCATCGTGTGGAGGACTTTATTTTTGAGTAATTGTAATCAACTTATCCAATAAATCGCTTCACCTAATCCGGAACCTATTAATTTCTTGTCGCGTTACTAGGATACTCGTGACAATATAAAAATAGATCATAAAGAAATAGGATGTGAGGATGTGATCTGGCCTAGGTGGGCTCTTGTTAACTCGGCAATGAACCTTCGGGTAACTTGACTAGCCGAGCAGCTGTTTAGCTTCCGTAGAAAGACTGTCCGCAGACATGGCACCTAGCACTGGGGACCCCTGGAAATGTTACTAGTTTCTCCATTTTTAAGATGTCTTAAAACTGCATGGGTATATTTATTCATTTAATTTTTATCTGAAGTCTGAGTGTAATTTCTTTTTACTAACAACAGGTCGTCGTAGCCTGGAGTTGATTTCTGGGATTTGCATGTGAACGAGAATGTAACAAAAGGCTTCCCTTGGTAAGCCAAGAATGAAACTTGCTTTGTTAGGCTCACATCTCCACATGGAAGTTCCCCAGTGGAATTCTATTATTTACAAATTTGTCATGTCACCTGTCAAGCTAACGTTGCCTCAGGCGGTCCTAACTTTTCAAAGATCTGAATATAATTTAAGTCACATTTCAGTCACAAAAGAGCCAATTATGGAGCATTCAACACCAATTTTTCTTCATTTTAAGAATAACGTATAATATAAATTTTATATTGAATAATGAGTACAGTACTTATTGTAGTTCGTTGTATTCATCAGTTTTCATCCTCGAAAATTAATATAGACCAATTCTGCTGCGGCCTCTGCAGAGGATTTTATAAAATTACGTTTGATTGGTTCAGTCCTATTTTATAACCATTATGTAGAAATTTCCCCAGCAAAATTAAATGGTCTAAAATATCTTAATAAGCATATCATCTGAAGCATGAAGTTTATATAAGTAATATTTAAGACATCCAGTTCGTACCTCACAGGGAACTCGTGTCTCCATTACAAAGACAAATCTGTTAATGATGTGTGGAAAATCCATAAGCATTCTTTGGGCAGAATGCAGAGTTTTCAAAACTGGTGCATAATCATATAGATAGGACGGCGTTAAAAGAATGCAATGTGATTTTACTCATGGAAGGACTATATACAAGAAGATGTCGTAAAGTTAATCACAGCCAAAGTCATAATTTCTTCTCCTTGTATGGCTTTCAGTATATGACATAAAACTTTCAGATAGAAGTTGTAGAACTTAATTAGGTCTGTCTTTATACAGGAGATCCCAGACGGTTACACTTATTAATAACATATAAGGACTAAAATACGTACCTTCAAATAAACAGATAAAATCTTTTGCTACCTTATATGTTTCTGCCACAAGTGGCCAGCTTTAGGGACGAACCAACTTTATCATTTCCTTTAATATTGTCTGTTCTCCTCTTGAAACGATGAGGTGGATTATTTTTCAATTGACCTAATCCTTCCAGCAGCACTATGGCTTGGGTCGACTCAGCCTCTAACAGAAATGAGCACCAGGAATATTCTTGAGGGTAAAGGGCGGCTGACGCGTAAGGCTGACAACCTTACCACCATTTATAAGTCGATTGTCTAGAGAAAATGTGGGAGCCTCAACATTTCACAACCCTATGGGCCTCCACGGCCTGTTACAGAGATACCTTTACTTTTACTCCTGAAAGCCGAAACATGTAACGCAGCAACAGATTTGGTCTGTTTTTTTTTTTAAACTGTTGCATTCATGGAATTTTAGTCTTTATTAATGAAGTAAGATTTGAGGCTTTCACGGCGGTGACTATGACAGTCTGCTTTATCGTGTCTCACGGTGNGCCGTGGGGGGGGGGGGTCAGAAGGCGTTATTTACAATCAATATTATTGTTAAAAATGACTTCCTCTAACAACACAATACCTTTCAAATATAAATATTCTATAAGAAATGAATTCGAAACCGCAACAAATGAATATCTTTCTGTTTTCCCACTCTTCACCTTGAAGCTAAGTTACATTATGTAGTACAAACGATCCAATTACCCACTTAGGAAACCTTCTTAACGTATTCGTACGCTAACTTGTGCGTTCGCCTCGAAATAATCAAATGGATTTCTTTGTTCACCAGTTGCTCAGAATGTGATGACGTATAGAACGCACAGTGGCTAAAGCCGGGGGGGGGGGGGCAGACTGTCCTGAAGAAAAGAGAGAAGTCAGGCAGAGCCAAGACACGGAATGGCATTATGTCCCATGGCCATAACTTCTGTTCCTCCACTTCGTGTTAAGGGCTTCGTTTTGTTTCTTTCCTGGCCCGAGCGACACCTGTTGGTGTGGGTCCGGTCGCGCGACCACCTTTTCAAAGCATCGCCTTTTTTTTTGCCAGCCTCGATTCTTTCGTAAACATTTCTTTTGACTGATTGAGCGTCTCCCCTTTTATTGGCCCTACTCATTCACGGAACTGAGCCCTTCTTGAGGATCCGCAAATTCTGCAACTACTCAAGAATTTCCGAGCATTTCATGGAAACCGAAGGTTCATTACCGTGTTCATAAGAGCCCTCTACTGGTCCCTATCCTGAGCCAGATCAATCCAATCCATACCATCCCATCCTATCTCTCTTAAGATCCATTTTCATACTGTACACGCACCTCACCTCTTGGTCTTCCCAGTGGTCTCCTTCCTTCTGTTTTCCCCACCAATATCCTATATGTATTCCTTTTCTCCCCCATTCGTGCTACATGTCCTGCCCCTTCACCCTCCTTGACTTGATCATTCTAATACTAAATTAAGTATAAATTCATTCAGTATTTCCTGACGGACAAATACTCAGCATTATGCCTTCACTTTATGCACTCCGGCGTAACCAGGACGAACATAGCTGTTGCTTTGACTTATTTATGACGAACATGAAACTACAAAACCTTTTTTAATTTGATTCTGGTCGTTGCCGACCATATGCAGTGGTAACTATAACTATACGTCCCCTGCTGCTTTGAAGATGAGTACTCTTCAACAAAATCCACGTATTTTATTTATACGTTTCATTCGGTTTTCACAGTCATCAGCTCCCTCAACATTAACCGACTGATCTTCGTAACTGGAGTGCAGTTCTTTTCTTGGATGCCAGAATACATTTTTTAACTGTTAGATGACTTATTTCTAAGGGTTAAATTCTCATAATTCTGAGACAGTTCTGGGAACAGGAACCCTGTTTACATGTTGGGTTAACAACGTAACTTCTTCACTCTGTAGACAACCGAGTGGACACAATCCCAACAGAGTAACTCGGAGCAGAGGAAGAGAGAAGTAATAAATGCAGAAAGCAGAAAGTGAGGAACGTAATAAAAGACAGGAAGTTGATGTTAAAACAAGAAATCTTAAAAATAATGATGCTAGGGTATGGGATAGATTGAACTGCCTCGAAATAGGGTCCAGGGATACACAATACAATTTACCGGCGCGGGGAATCTCTTTTCTGGCTGAGCGATTATTATTTCCTCGCAAAATCTGTGAGACGTCGAGGCTCCCACATTTTCTAGACAATCGGCCCATAGATGGGGGTAAGGCCAGCCTTACGCTCCGGCCGCTCTTTACCCCGAGGAAGATTCCTGGTACTCATTTCTGTTAGAGGTTGAGTCGACCCCAGGATCTTAGTGCGACTGGAAGGATTAGGTCAATTGAAAAATCCAGTGACATCATCGGGGATCGAACCCACGACCTTCTGGCTTCTAGCATAGAGGCCCAGGTTAGTAACGTTATTGTCTGGATCTGCAGAAACATCAAGTGGAGTAATTTGCATTACTAACGTGGTCGCTGTTTCGTGTGTGTTTATTAATAAGCCAATTTACTAATCGATCAATTCATTAACAGGAAATGCCATTTCGATTACGGAATCAGAGAGCCGCACAATTTATCTTACATAGGATTAGGGTTACAGTCATGCCCTTTGGGCTGTGCAGCGCCCCCACGACATTCGAAAGTCTAATGGAGGCGGACCTGCGAGGTCTCACGTACGGGTCAGGTCTCGTGTACTTAGACGACGTAATCGTAATTGGCCGCACTTTCCAAGAACACTTGACCAACCTTTGAAAAGTGTTTCAGCGGTTCCGAGAAGCCCGCCAGAAGCTCAACCCGGAGAAGTGTGAACTCTTTCGGAAGGAGGTACGCTACCTCGGACATCTCGTATCACCTGGAGGGATAACCACCGACGCAGAGAAACAGAAAGCCGTGACGGAATGGCCAACCCCGAAGAATAAGCATGAAGTTAGGAGCTTCCTGGGGTTATGCACTTATTACAGACGATTTATTTCCGGTTTTGCGAACATTGCTAAACCACTAACCAAACTCACTGAGCAGAAGCAATCCTTTCAATGGACCACAGAGGTTGAAGCCGCCTTCCAAACGCTAAAGACATCCCTGTGTGCCGCTCCAATTCTTGCCTGCCCACAGCCATGAAAGAAGTTCATCGGGGCCACAGATGCAAGTAATGTCGGAATTGGAGGAGTTCTCTCTCAAGTACAGGACGGGCAAGAGCGTGTCATAGCTTACTTCAGCAAGACGCTAAACAAAGCAGAGAGAAACTACTGCGTAACCCGACGAGAACTACTTGCCATAGTGAGGACTCTGGAACATTTCCACAAGTACCCATACGGACAACAGTTCCGTCCGCGAACGGACCACTCTGCGCTTACCTGGCTCATGAGTTTCAAGAACTTAGAAGGACAAACTGCGCGCTGGATACAGCGCCTACAAGAGTACAACTTCACTTATGAACATCGTCAAGGCCGGAAATATAACGCCGACGCCCTTTCTAGACGACCCTGCCAAGAGCAATGTGCGCACTGCCACAAAGCAGAGACACGGACAGATTTAAAGCAAATACGCGCTATTGGAACCCTACCGGCAGCCGGCTGTGACCCGGTTATCCTAAGAGAGGAACAGCTAAACGACCCAGACATAGGGTCTATATCGCGGATCGGAGTCCCACGTACAAGAGCTACTGGGCCCAATGGAAATCGCTCGCTGTGAGAAACGGCATACTAGAGCGCAATTGGGAATCCGCTTACGGAAGATGTCAGGTAGCCCTCGGAGTAGGGCGAAGGACGTTCTGAGCGAACTACATGGTGGACCGTCATGTGGTCACGTGTGTTAACAAAACCCTGAATAAGTTTCGGCAGAGATTCAACTGGCTCCATGCAGGAGCCGATGTTGAGAAATAGTGTCGACAGTGCGACACATTTGCAGCCAGTCGGGGACCGCGGACCAGGTATCGTGGGCAAATGCACCAGTATAATGTCGGGGTTCCCTTCGAGAGAATAGCCATTGATATCGCAGGGCCCTTCCCACGAAGCGACCAAGGAAACCGATACCTACTGATCGCTATGGACTACTTTACCAAGTGGCCGGAAGTGTGCCATTCCAAATCAGGAAACGTCGACAGTAGCGGAAGTACTGGTCGCCAACTTCTTCTGCCGTTTCGGCATACCTCGGGAGTTGCACAGTGACCAAGGCCGTAATTTCAAGTCTCATCTGCTGCAAGAAGTTTTGAAACGCCTGGGAGTGAGCAAGACGCGCACCACGCCCCTGCAGTCGGACGGCATGGTGGAGCACCACATTAAAACCATCGAGAAGCACTTGCGGAAGGTCGTCGCAACCCACCAGAGGGACTGGGATGAAAGGTTACCCCTCTTTATCATAGCTTACAGGGCATGACCCCTGTTAGCCTAGTATTCGGACGAGAACTCCGACAGCCCTGCGACTTGCTTTTTGGGCTACCCCCAGACAAGGAACTACCCACAACCGATTATGTAGCAGAATTTGTGAATCACCTGCACGACATCCACAGTTATGCCCGACAACATCTGAAACTTGCCAGTGACCGGATGAAAACTCGGTACGATAAACTGGCCAACCCCGCAGGTTACCACGAGGGCTACAGAGTTTGGCTTTATCGCCCAGCCCGCAGGAAAAGGAAATCACCTAAACTTCAATCCTCGTGTGAAGGTCCTTACAAAGTAGTAACTCGGATAAACGACGTGGTATACAGAATCCAGAAGAACCCCAGATCGAGAATGTTGGTAGTACACCTGGACCAACTCGCGCCTTATCATGGAGCTGCTCGAGACGAGCAACCATAAGGAGGCAGATGTAGCAGTTGGAAAACGGAAAACGGGAGGAAACAAGGAACGGGGATATACCGTTAGGCTATTTGGGACGAACAGCCTTAAGTAGGGAGCAGTGTGACTGACGTATTTCCGCTATGCAGGATGCTCCCTCCGCCGCCAGCGGTGGCGTAACAGCGCTGCCGCTGCTACGGTGCCGGGCAGGTCAGCGCTCCGCCCCCCCCCCGCGGTGACGTGGCAGGTGACAACAGTGACGTAGCGGGGGATGCCGCGGTTGCTATGCAGCAATAAACAACTCTCGATAGAGTTCACAGCAACACCTGTAAACACGGCGACTAGGCAACAAGGAAGCGAGGTGTTTTCCCGTTGTCTGGCTGAGGGTTTATAAGATGACTGCACTGCCTAAGAAGTCAGTTACAATGTAGGAGCCGCCGAAGACAGTTGAAATATAGCAACAGTCGCGGAAAGAAGAACCGGACGCGCGGTTAGAAGATTTTATAATGCGCGATAACTGAGAAGTCAGCCAGTGAAGACTTATTGTGTGACTTCAAGACTTTGTGTGTGCCGTAGAACAGTTATATTTGGAGTGTGTAATTCACAGAGACTTGTAGAGCTCCCGCGTTATAAATACGTGAAAACTACTGAGGATAGAGTGAATAGAACACAGTGTAGGGTTTATAAATTGTGTACACCCGCAACAGTGTTATAATTAATTGTAGCTACGACTTGTAGGTTGTTAAATAAACCAATTAACAATCCGAACGGCGTCTTCAGTAGCAAAACACGTTACAGTATGTATATCTGCTGCGCTTGGTATCCCAGGATAGATGCCAAGAGTTACTGAACCAACATGTCTGCAGTTCTTGACGTCAGGGGACACGATCGGAGGTTTGCTTTCTGTCTCACCATTTATCGAAGCGCTGAGGACCAGTCACTCGATTCATTCGTCAATTATGAGCACACAGAACAAGCCTGCGTAAACCGAATCATCTGATTGGTCCATAGTGGCTGAGAGGAGCAAGTGAAAACAGGCGTCTGTCATTGCACGGCGCCCGCCATAACGTCGTCTCAGCGAATTAATTTTTGAAGCCAAATTTTATCATATTCTGTACTTAGAAACTGCCGGAGTCTTCACTGTGGCATCAAGCAGACGTTATGCAGCTTAGTAAGAGCTTACAGATTCTGGGGCGCGAGAACAACGTACCGATATGGAAATTTGAGCCTGAGAAAAAGAAAGGGGCCTGACTCGTATGGAAAATTATATAACGAGAATAATATGTATTCTCTACCTTACGACTAGGCTAGCTGCATTAGTAACGTTGATATGGAAAAGCACATCTGATACGCATGGGATAGTTAAATGAATAGGCTAAATCTGTTTGGAGAACCGGAAGAGAAAGGAGGTTATTATTAAAACATATCACAGAAATTGAGGATGCAAATTATTTGCCGGGCTCAGTTCGCTCATAGAATGAATCAATGGCGAAATTCTTTGAACACGGTAATGAACCTGATGATACCGTAAAAGCAGTCAGATTCCGTCTAAATGGCCCCCAATAAGGCTGTCATGGAGCTGATTACATCATTACCTAGATACATATTGTGACATGACGCCTGAAAGCCGGAACAGTCCATTGATAGACAACGACTTGCTAAACACGTATTCGTGACGTGTGTGACATGGCGCCTGAAAGCCAGAATAGTCCATTGCCAGACGAGGTTTCGGTAAACACGTTCCCGCGGCACCGGACAGAGGCAGTAACAGACGAACTGTTGGTGTTGGTCTCTATTTGGTTCGCCTCCTAGTTACAAAAGGAAATTTCAGTCAGTTCTTTCATGAGTCATTCGGATTCTTACGTGAGAAAACCCAAAGAGTTCAGTAGTTGAGTGTTCAGCTGTGGAGTGTTAACGAGATAAGGTCGTCACCAAACAACGGCTAGCGAAAGCAGACGTCAAAGACTTTATTTTGTGTGCTGTAGTTACAGCGTGCAAAGCGGCCTCCGTAGTCTAGAGGTAACGTCCCCACCTTATGACTCGTTGTATGCGGGTTCAAATACCCGGCGGAGGTCGTCGAATTTTTAAGGGTGGAACAATTCAAGGAACAAGTCCTCCGGGATGGACTTTGTCGTAGCTTTAAGGCACGTAAAAGAACCTCATATCTCCAAAGGAGGTCACTGAGCCAAATTAACGGACGTTTCCCGCCCAACAGCAGTCTCTAATATCTCTGGTAGATGGGGGAAGCATTATAGATACCTCTCAGCTAGTAGAGCCGGTCTCGCTGGCTGGGCGGGACTGATGGTGAGCACCAGTACCGGTAGGATATAGAGACTGGTAGAAATCATAGAGGGAAGCACAGTGGACCAATACAGGTCTCAGTGCATGGGGAAACCCACCCTCTCCAATAACTAACTAACTGCAGTATGTAAACCAGTGAGACTGTTAATAATTGTTCGTAGTTACGAGTTGTTTAGTGCTGAATAAATGTATTCACCAATCCAAACCGTGTCTATAGTCACAATTACACGTGACAGTATATTACACCGTTAAAGCTGACTTAAGATGGGACCTGTTTGTCTTTTATTCTTGAGGTGCCCGGTTCGAATCTTAACCGGGACAACTCCCATCTTGATTGAGGTTCTTCGTGGTTTCGTTAGACAATTCCAGGCAAATATCGGTGTAGTAAGAATGCCATCTTCTGGGATGTGGCGCCGTGTAGATCTTGTGTGAACCGACATTTCGCGGGAACGTATCGCCTCCATCTTCGGGGTAGAAAAATCCGCGAGCAAGGAACCAGTGTGAGCATGTGGCTGCAGAATGAGCCACCAGTCGAAACGAGCGAGGAACGAACGTGAGCATGTGGCTGCAGAGTGAGCCACCAGTCGAAACGAGCGAGGAACGAGCGTGAGCAGGTGGCTGCAGACTGAGTCTGCATTTACAAGTGTGCGCCTGAAGTACGTGTATTGAACTGTTACTTCTTATTCGTCATGCTCATCCTAGGTCGGGCCATACTCACACTCTGGCTATCCGATTTTCATTAAGACTGATGAAGCTGCTCTCCCGTTCTCATGGTGTTACTCCGTAGTAATACTAATGAGGTGGCCAGGGGCACAGTGCCCGGTGGCACCTACTAAAATTTCTCTTATCGAATGGCTCTTGCACATCCCCGACCTAGAGTATTTAATAGCTGATTGCTGCTCCTCAGCATTCTTCATACTTTTCAGTAAGTTTTAAGAGTTTATTACATTTGTCGCAACCGATCTTTCAGTGCCTAAACAAGAGTCTTGCCACTCGTTGGGCTAGCCGTGTTTGTTTACTAGTTTTCTGCATTGCGATAATTCGACTGGGCGCCTTGGAGTTGTGGAGTTTCAGACCTCGCTTTGTTATGCCAGAAGGGTATAACGGAAAGTGTGGCGGTAGCTTCCTGGAGCTGCCCCGTGTTTGTAATTGTGTAATGACAGGATGACGCGATACAAGGAACTTGTTCACTGCACCAGCTGCGCATTCATCTGATACCGGCGGCCACGATTGAAAAGTTAGACTGTACACAAACGTTATCGGGCCAAGAAGACAGGCGTTATCTGACGGCGCATCACAAAGAGGCCGCAACAGTGGCGGCCTGATTTTAATGGCGTCATCCGAACATGCCGAAAACGACAAATAATCTGAGGAATCTCACCGTGATATGACAAGTAAGTGTACAGTAGAAGAGTTGAAATGCGTCATTCTGTGCGGATGTCAGCGGCGCATGCGTGGCCACCTCGTTAAATGTGCAGATAAATAGTTACACAATTTCTTACGGCCGTGATGATAGTTCGAGACTTTAAGATGTTCTTGTGCTTCACTCCACAAAGGCGTATATGGAGCACCTAGGTGAAGCTTCATGCACTCTCAATTTCGGCAACAGATGGAAGCAAGTGATTAGATTTACTTACCGGCTGACAAGAAAATAGAACCAGGACATAAAGATTTACTGGATCCCAAAGACACTCAGGTGCCAAAACGACAAGAATAGTGAACATTTACCATATATATATATATATATATGAGAGGATAAAATTAACGTTAATTTTAATAAGAGAGACGTAAAAATGGCACAGGATGTGGTCACTGGTGGGCTTACTGCGACAGTGAACCTGCAGCTTTCTTAAATCAGGCAATTTCTTGACAGACTGAGCGATCATCAGTTTCGCGAGAACAACTTCCGTTCTTTGGTTGTGCCAGTTTGCTTGAAGGCCCCTATTGTGTGCAGGCCTCTAAATGAATATATCTCGCTGGAAGTGACATGGCGCAGTTTGTGGTGTCCGTTCTGCTCTCTGTTACACGGCATTTCACTGGTCTCTCTGACGTCAGCTGACTAACAGTTCAATTGAAACGTTCTAGCGCGGAGGGCTCAGTAGGCCTACCCTTTCCTGTCGTTTTCATTTACCTTTTTTTGCTTTCACGTCAGTAGTTTTTTACCATTAAGTTAAAATGACCAAAAGTCACGATTCCGAACAAAATGAAACACCATTTATGTAATATTAACAAGTTCGGTAGTATTGAAAGAAGCAGCGCCAACCCGAATGAAACTGGGAAGCTCCGTTTAACACACGAACTCCCAAAACTTTTATAGGACAAGTAACAAGAGCTAAAACGTGAAGTCGCAGTAGACAGGCTAGCTCTCCTTTGTACTCTGCAGATAAGGGGCCCAGTCTCAGTCCGAAGAGCGATTATATTGACAGGGATTTTGCTCGGCCCCCTACAGTCAAATTCTGGGATAGTACCTAAAAATTTAACACCTACTGATTCATTTTCATATCCTTTCAAATTCACTGTTTACAAATCAGCCCGCCATTTCCCGCCAGCCTGATCTGTGCACAGCGTCTCAAAGCAATAAATGTCACAAAAGTTTAAAAGTTCTGTGTTCAAAAGGACGCTCGTGAAAGTAAGGGGCAGTGAAGATAAGCCTTCGGAAACATTCAAAGCTGACATGGATAATGAACAAGCAGATAGGTGACAAGTAGATAAGAAAAACTAAAGAAATAAAGTTAATGGGACACACTTCGGATTAAACATAGTTACATATAGATAATGCCGGGACAGCGTAGTCGGTATAGACTGGCTACGGGCTGGACTACCGAGGGAAGGAGTTCGAATCCCTGTAGGGTCTCTTCTCTACGTCGTCCAGACCGGCTCTGTGGTCCACACAGCCTATCCAGTAGTTACCGAGGGTTCTTTCCTCAGGGGATAAAACGACGGGTGTAATACTGACCACTCACGTCCAGCTAGTGCCGAGGTCAAGAAAATGTGGATCCATACATCTACTCCCCCATACGCCTTCTTGGTGTAGTGCTTAATTAGTTAAGCACAAGGGCAACTTTATGTTTTTACATGTAGATAAGCCTTTCTTTCTCAGATGACTTTTTCAGGATCTGTGTACGTACACGGACAGTTCCGTTGCCCTGTGCAGGAACAGTTCTATGCATTTCCTCCCCTCAGCCCAAATTTCATCTGTTTTCAGAAAACGGGGAGCATGGTTGCCAAACAGTCTCGGCAGAAGGCAGAACGTGGCGCTGTATGCGAGAGAAGACATAAAGCACGCTTAAACACGATAACAAATTGATAAACCTACCGAGAGGTTACACTCACTTACGTTTGTTCACTTTCATGAATATGATTTAAGGGCAAGGGAAAATTTAAACTATTTATCTGCCTAATTAGTACACAATTAGCGGCTGGAGTGATGATACACATGTCGATGTGTATGTTGCGGACATGTCTGCCATTTGTAAATGTAGGAAACAAGGTACCTTACTTAGTTCATACCAGTTAATAGAAGGTTAGATATTCTGAAAAACAAAATGGAGTCCAAAACTGTTGTTTTCCTTGACACTAATCACACCACTGTTTGTAGTCCTAGTTCTAATGTAAGTGCACAGAGAATTAGTTTTGTTGCAGTCTCGATGTTCTGCCGCGGCCCGGTTTGAAAGTCCTGTAGCATCGGCTGTCCGCCACTGCTTGTAGATGGTGATGTCTAACGAGCCCCTTTTCCATGGTATTTTTCACTTCTATTCTTCTGACAGTACTTAGCGGGGTAACGTAAAATTTATACTGCTGAAAACTACAAATAATTAATATAACTGTTGAGTGATGGCAAGACAAATTTCCTTCACTGATTTTCTGAAACACGAAATAAATATAGGTAGAAGGCCCATTGTTTTAAGCGATATTTCTCGTGTGTAACATGGAAAGGGCTGATGGACGATGCTATTACATAGGACATTCGTATAAAAGCACAAATGACATAGTACAAGTCCGTATCTTAATACATAACATGTCAGAAGTGATTGCTGAGTAACCAATACACACAATTCGCATTCAGCACACGGCCCACGGTGTGGCCTAAGTGAGGAAATCAGTGAACCATAAATTCGGTCATCAGGCCATTATATCTGTCCTGTATTATTCTGGGCAGTAGCATGCTTTATGCTATGCAGTTTGGGATACTTCCCCCATAACAGAGGCGGAGTCAAGTCGCGGTTATCTTAATATTCTGACGTATAGACCCGTTGGTACGAGGTGACCCTGTAAACATCAGCCGTTGCTAGGTAATGTCCGCACGCAACAACGGAAGAGGTGTCACGATAAGTGACGCGTACAGCCGTTGCTATGGAGAGTCCGCAGTTTACGCGTGCGCGGTGACGTCACACAACAATAGAAGGTGATGCATTCAGGTGCTTTCTGTAGGTCCGCTCCAAGACTATATAAGTAGTACAGAACATAATCAAATCTGAACGAGAATTGAGAGCGAGTGAGTGCAGTGCAGTTGAGGGTTCAGCTGTGGAGTGTTAACCAGCGGGCAGCGGAAGATCCGCCACCAGGAAACATCTAGTGAAGGCATTGCAGAGGAATAGCTATTGTGGACAGCTGTTACCAAGTAATGACCAGTGGAAATAGACTGAAAAGACTTAGTGTTGAATGATTTGTAGTGTGGAAATCAGAAATAGTGTAATCATAATTTGTAGTTAAGATCTGTAAGTAGTCAAATCTATTTACTTACTCATGGAGCTCAGCCCTTCTGGAGGAGCCGCCAATTCTGCAGCTACTCAAGAATTTCCCAGCATTTTATGAACCCGAAGGTTCATTACCGTGTTCACAAGAGCCCTCCACTGGTCCCTGTCCTGATCCAGATCAATCCAATCCATACCATCCTATCCTATCTCTCTTAAGTTCCATTTTAATATTGTCCACCCACCTATGCCTTGATCTTCCCAGTGGTCTCTTTCCTTCTGACTTTCCCACCAATATCCTACACGCATTCCTCGTCTCCCCCTCTCGTGCTACATGCCCTGCCCACCTCATCCTCCACAAATCTATTTACCAGTCTAAACCCGTCTGTAGTCACTAATACACATGACCGTATGAACTCTCAGTTGTGAGGCTGCTTTCCATGTGATGGAATTAAATGCTGAAAGAGAAGCCTTCGTTCTGATATGCAACCCAGTAAGCGTTTGAGCCGATATTAGAAGCACGAATCTTGCTTAATTAGCTGGCTTAAGACTGAATCCATGCTCACACGATAAAGCAAAGCCTGTTCAGAATAACTGCAGGAGAATCTCAAGATGAGAGGGATGTTTCATGTCCGCAACTACTCGACAAATAGGATGCAAATGGGTATACAGGTGCACACGAAAATTTGTTTCCCATATTTAATTATAGTTCGTATTGGCCCAATACAAGGGTAAGTCAATAAGTACGTTACAAATGGATATAGAACTTGAAGAAATAAGAGTACTGATTTGAAAAATGCTTGTAAGTCTCAACATAATCTCCCTGTACATTGAGGCACTTGTCCCATCATTTCACAAGCCCCTGAAAACCAGCAGCATAAAATTCTTGGGGCTGCTGGCGGAACCAGGCGTGTTCACATGGCATGGCCTACCTCATGATGCATGACAAGTTAGGTTTTCACAAAGTCTGTGCACGATGGGTGCCGTGCATGCTGACCCCACAACACAAAATGCAAAGAATGGGTCTGGCATTACAGCATCTCAATCCTACCACGATGAAGGACACGATATGCTAGCCCGAATTGTCACAGGTGATGAGTCCTGGGTTCACCATTACTAGCCGGAGACAAAGCGTGCGTCAGTGTAGTGGAAACATCCTGCGTCTCCTGCCAAAAACAAGTTTAAGGTGACACCATCCTCCAGGAAAGTGATGCTCACAGTCTTCTGGTATCACGAAGGCATACTGCTCACCCCATTCCAGCCTCAAGGCGACGCAGGATGTGTGCTGAATGTGGCTTGATTTTGATGTAAGCGTGTTCTCCTCATAGCCAGTGACTCACTTGAGAATGAAATCAAATTGGGGCCGATACGAATGCACAGAAGATGCGATAGGAACAGAAGGAGGCACAAGATATTTGGACGAATAAGAAATGGGGTAAAGCGGGAATGGACAACACTTCATAATTGAAGAATTTGTTGTGATTTTTTTAAGGCGAATAGACTGATAGCGTATGAAGCAAGCGTTCACAGGGTTCTTGTCGGAAAACTTGAAAGGCGGATACCACGCTGGAGATGTAGGAATAATTGGGAAACTAATACAACACTATGACTAAAGAAACCGTGAGAATGTGGACAAGATTCTTGTGTAAGATAGATTTCTATGAATACACCTTCAACCTTCGTGAAACCCAGTAACTGTCAGCTGTTTGGTTAATTAGTTATGGAAATTACAAATTACAGTATTATGTAAGAGTGACTCCAGGCTTGAAGCCTCAGACAAGTTTTCTTGCAACACAAAGCAGTGCAGCCTGTTAACGAACGACAGTTTGCTATCGGGTAACCGAGGCTTTTAACGATTCTCAAACTATGGAGCCTGGGCATTACTGAGCTAACTGGCGATCATCTTATTGGCTTTAAGGAATTCAAGTATTTGTGACGTGGTTCTGAAGCCACTTTACGGAGAGGGAGCACAAACCTCGATTGTTTGTTGTACGCTGGACAAGTAGTGTCATCTCGTGTTTGCTGCCGGCAACGCTTGTGTATATTACAAACAGGAATGGAAAAAGAAATAGAAGAACTTGCGGAAGATGAGGAGGTAAATTAAAGTTACGGAGCTAAACAGATTGCTAAGTAAAGATAACAGAAATGAACAAGCAGAAATACTGGGTGCCTCGACAGTCACCGCGTGTAGAGTGTCAACCGCCCGCGGGAATGTCTTCCCAAACAGAAGAGCCAGAGGCACGAAGCCTGCGTCTTTAAATGATGTGGACAATTGATAGGGGCCGGACTAGTGAAACGCATTTTGAAATTTCAGCGCTAAGTTAGAGGAAGTACGTATAATGAAACTCAAAAATCGAAATGGTCACAACCTTTCAAGCTGGTAAGGCAGAGTTTGTGGGCATTTTCCACATGGCGATACAGTATAATCCTGTAGGAAGACGAGTCACGGTAGCCGAGCGGTCTAAGGCATGAACTGTCTTCGCTCGCTCGGAAGCCGGGATCGTGGGTTCGAATCCCACTCAAGGCATGAATGTTTGGTATGTGTATGTGTTTATTCTGTTTGTGTTGTCCTGTGTCAGGCAGAGGCCTTGGGACGAGCTGATCATTCGTCCAAGGAGTCCTAATGTCTGAAAAATGACCAAACGAAAAAAAAAAAAAAACTCGACACAGCAAGGTATAAGAGGAATGGGTTACGGAAGACTGTAACCCTGAAACTAAGTATAGGACAATTTTTAAACATTCATCTGCAGTAAATGAACATGAAGTTCATTGAGGTATGACAAATTCGTAATGCCACGTTTCAAAAATGTTTATTCTCAATGATTCTCTATGCTAAAAATTAAACGATATAGATTTAATTTAGGCCTACAGGCCTTCCATTCGATGCCATATAACCTGCGCAGTTTAGGGAACGTTGTTACTTAAAACATGAACATGTGTCTAGTAAGTAACGCGGGCTTACTCGACTCACGGACCACCATTTAGTGACATCTGATAATCACGAGGGATAATTTTGTGAACAGATGCTGCATGATTACGCTTCATCACTATAACAGTCTTATCCCTATCATCATGAGTACTTAACTGAATGTTCAAGGAGTCACTAAGGAAACTAATATTCATGGGAACATAGGCCTACTTACTTGCAGTCGGTATATCGACTGGCCACGGAGTTGGAGTCCCGGTAGGGTCAAGAATCTTTCTTCCTCGCCGTTCAGACTGGCACTGGGGCTCACCGAGCTACTTATCCAGTGGATATCTGGGGTAAAGCAGCCGGGGCGTGAAGCTGGCCACTCATCTCCAGCTAGTGCTGAGGTGAAGAAAACATGGATGTATACATCCACTCCCCCATACGCCTTCATGGCGTAGTGCGTAGTTAAGCACAGGAACAGCTTTACTTTTACTTCCCTGCAGGGTGCAGACAGTTAATAGAAAAGTAGCCAATTTTAATACTGTTTGTCTATTACAAGTAGGCCTTATTCCTGTGTTTGCAGAATATTTAGTTTAGAAAGCTATTATTATTAATGACTGTTTAGGTGTGTATAAAACCTTGTAGCCATTTTGTGTGGCTGAGTTAGGTGAATACTGCGGGACGTTCGCCCAGCTGCGTCCATGAACAGCGAGTTAACGATAAATGAGTGTAAAGATAGTATTTATTAGGCCGGTCTGTAATTTATTATTTATCCAATAGCGTGTGTGAAGGCAACCGGACATGTGTAGAGAGCTCGACTGCTGATGGATGAATGGCGGCCATATTGGAAATCTGTACTGCCCTCCCACTCGCGGGCAGCATGCACTGCTGTTTACTTTACTAACTGATTCCTCTTACTGTAAAATGCAAATTTCACAAGCCGGTAATATCCAAGTCTGCCACTGGACACGACCCTGACCATTTTCATCCACTTCCCACCCTCACAACTCATTTCCCTAAAATCAATTTTAATATTATCATACCATCGTCTCGATCTTCGAATCAGCCGTTTCGGAAGATATTTCCGCAGCTCATTTTCGATACTCGCTTAGCCTAACTGCCGGTCTGGCCAACCAGATGGAACAGAGATTCTCCAGAGAAACTTATAGCTGCTCATCCAGTCAAAAAATCCCGGAATTTTATGGATCTCGAAGATGAGTTAACTGTGTTCACAACAGCCTGCCATTCGGCCCAATACTGAACCAAATTGATACAATCGAAACCTTTCATCGTATTTAAACTTTATCCACTCATTTATTCTTAAGCCTTCCGAGGCCGCGCCATAGCTCAAGCGGATAGTCCCTGGCTTCCCACCGCGGCGGCCCGGGTTCGATCCCGGGTCTGGTCAAGTGGGATGTATGGTGGACAAAAGGCGCTGGGGCAGGTTTTCTCCTTTTCCCCTGCCAGTCTTCATTCCACCAAATTCTCCATCATCATAATCACCCGGGGCAGGCTACAATAGGCCAATCAGTGGCCGCCGTGCTGAGTGGACTCAGCTGGACGCCACCCCTCATTAAGCAAATTAATTAGGCCTTCCAAACGGTCTCTTTCCTTCGAGGTTTCCTACCAAAACTTTGTGATCATTTCTATTCTCTCTCATGCTTCGCTCATACATTTTAATTTATATATCCAGGCCGCTGTAAAAGATTGTTTTAAATGCAATACTTATAAAACAAATTTCGGATTGAACTTCTTAGAGTATGGTATTTCGTGCTACGCTGTTATGGAGGCTGACACATTAAAACTACGGTATGGAGGGATATGTCAGACGATAAACAGAACATCAGAACGGCAATAAAAACAGAGATGAAACTGGAATTTGTAAGGGATTGCCTCTGTGGTCTAGTGGTCAGAGTTCCTGGCTGCAGATCCAGAGGTCCGGGTTCGATTCCTGGAGCTACCAGGATAATTGAGTGGATATTTGAAGGAAATAGCGGCTCCAGACTACAAAACCGAAATTAACGGCCCCTCGGTCGCTATAGTTCGCTTGCGGACTAGAAACCACGGAGTTTGTTTTTTGGCAGTGTTACAGTTCTATATGGAAGCGAAACTTGTCTTAAGGTTGTAGGAGTTTAGGTTCTGACGTCGGTGGTTATGGAGGGTAATATCTCCTGGGATATAGATCGTGTAGTCCGTTTAAAGTCTACAGACGTTTCGGAGGAACATCACCTGCATCTTCAGAGTTGAAGAATAAGGCGAGCAATATTCTAGCGTGAAAGCAGATGATAAGCAGAGCTTGGACCAGATTGGACAGAATTAAAATGAAGGAACTAAATTCAACAAGCGAAGGAACAACTAATGACAGATGTTTGACCCAGTTGAAGAGAAATGAACTTCAGGTTTCCAAAACATGCAATTCGATACAAACCGAAATCTCGCGGAAGCATGGGAAGTGCACCCGAAACTCGGAATAGGCTTGAACCCGATCTGGAGACGGCAGAAAGCGAACCGCAGGCTACGTGAACACTTCCATCTAGCGGCAAGGAATTCCGCAGCGAACTGCGGATTTGCAGATTGCTCCTGGTCGACCGCGTAAGTTTCATTTCCGATGTTTACAAGACACAAATGGTCTGTGACCCTCCCTGCAAGAACATCTTGCTAAAACAATGACTTCTTATAATACCAACAAGCAGAAGTGGACGCTCCTAGCTGTCCCTGACTGTGATGACGTCATCACACCTGCAGAACTCCAACCAGTGCGAGCAGCAGTGGTCTATATCGGTTAGCGTGGCGAAAAGTACGCGTTTTATTTACTAATTTCCTTCCTAGCTTATCTTTAGCGGCAACTGATAATAACTTTCGGGAAATTAATATTTAAATTATATACTTTAGAGCGTATCATTAAAATGATTTCAAAGTACTATCCTCACGCAACAAGAAAATTAATCACAAACCAGATTGTCACAAAGCATTAAGCTTTCCCGCGAGATGACATGTTGGGGGGGGGG
>NW_019737088.1:787427-821673 GCF_002891405.2 Cryptotermes secundus | reverse complement strand
AGGGGGGGGTCCGTGGTTCGTTTTGTTTGTTGTGGCGATTAAGCCCCAGTTTTTTTTTTTTTTTTTTTTTAGCTATTTGAACATGCGACTCTTCAGCTATGAAGTTAATAAAGATGAGTTTTCGATGCCGTTGGAACACTGGTTAAGTAAGCTCACCTCGTGATAAGAACACCCAGTATTTTTCTTGCGTTTGAGCACTCCACGGCTGACATGAGAGAAAATTATGGAAATATACTTCAAACATATTAACATTAATTTTAACAAAAGTGNATTATTATTATTATTATTATGTAAAAACTGTCCCTCTGCTAGATGTGCAGCAGCTGCTAATGTTTGCAGGGATGTTGACATATTCCGAGCCAGGAATGTTCCCCTCAATCGTTTTTTATATGTTATAATTATTATTTGCACGTACATAAACTAGAATTGAACTGAACTTCTATTATTATCATTCCTAAATATTTATACTTAAATTTCTCAACTCTCATTAGCAACTTAAATTTGTGTTAATGGAATTAATGATAACAGAGAGCTGAATTGAATTGATATTATTATTTCCGTTTTCTAACGAAAAACTATAAATTAAACTCTACATGTAAAATCTGATCTCAGAAACTGTTAAATACTTACTTACCTAACGAACTCCACGAAGTGGCTCACCGTAGGAAAATCAGTATATGAAATATTTATCTAAGATAAGTATAACTTATATAAAACGTGTAAGTTTTGAGGTTTTTACGGTGATGACTATGAAGAATGTCGTCTTCTGGGATCTGGCGCCGTGTATTCTTGGTTTTCACCGACGTTTCGGAGGAACGTAGCTGCTCTCTGTGTTCGCAACGCGATTCACCTGCACTGAAGATGAAGGCGATACGTTCCTCCGAAACGTCTGTGAAAACCAAGAATACACGGCGCCAGATCCCAGAAGACGACATTCTTCATAGTCATCACCGTAAAAACCTCAAAACTTACACGTTTTATATAAGTTATACTTATCTTAGATAAATATTTCATATACTGATTTTCCTACGGTGAGCCACTTCGTGGAGTTCGTTAGGTAAGTAAGTATTTAACAGTTTCTGAGATCAGATTTTACATGTAGAGTTTAATTTATAGTTTTTCGTTAGAAAACGGAAATAATAATATCAATTCAATTCAGCTCTCTGTTATCATTAATTCCATTAACACAAATTTAAGTTGCTAATGAGAGTTGAGAAATTTAAGTATAAATATTTAGGAATGATAATAATAGAAGTTCAGTTCAATTCTAGTTTATGTACGTGCAAATAATAATTATAACATATAAAAAACGATTGAGGGGAACATTCCTGGCTCGGAATATGTCAACATCCCTGCAAACATTAGCAGCTGCTGCACATCTAGCAGAGGGACAGTTTTTACATAATAATAATAATAATAATTATAGCAACATCTCTTAGAGTCTTGGAAGTTTCACAATGCGAGGAATAATTGAAACAGTGAATCTATTCTTAATAATGGGTACTGCATGTAATTAGGATTAATAATACTGAGGTATAGTTAGTGTGCGCACGAACTCAGAACACACACAGATAACAAGGTAATTGCATTTGTTAATAACATCAGCAACGAATTCCGATGATACGAAGTGGATTAAACTAGCTCAGAGTGTGATACAGTGGTGGGCTCTAGTGAGCACGTGGTCATAAAAGGCGCAGAATTTCTTGACTAGCTAAGATTCTACCAGCTTCTCAAGAAGTGGTATGCTGCACGGAGTTTCGTCAGCAACAATTTTACGGGTACTGGACACAGATTTTATGCCTGTCTTGCATCCAGCCACTTACGTCTTGGACTGGGTTTTTCAGTCACTCCTTCTCATTAGGAATGAGTGGCGGAGTGAATTATTTCTTCACGTCAACCGATTGCAACAGGATAATTGAATCCATGCGTAACAGCCTCAACATCATCATTATTCAGTTTTTTCCGTTACCAAGCAGAGACTGTACTTGCCGCCAAGGTTGCCTTTAGCCCTACCCATCTTCACTTGCTTACGGTAGTTCATGTTATATGTATTTACGTTTTAATCTCCTTGCTCTAAAAGTTTTCTTCTGCTGCTACTGCTACTGCTGCTAACGTTACTACTACTACTAGACCTATCAAAATTTGACGTATTTAAAGTAACTTCTTTTCATTTCTTTCTGTATTTTGCATGTAGTTTGTTTGGTCCTAATTTAAAACTGGATCCTGACGTCATTCCTATAAGTAAAATCTCATACTTTTTTAACAAAATCCCCAGTCGTTTATAAGGCAAGTCTGTTTAGTAGTAGTGGTAGCGACGGCGGTGGAGGTAGTAGAGGACGTGGTGGTGGAGGTGGTGGTGGTAGCAGCGGCGATGGTGGTGGTAGAGGTTGTGGAAGCGGTAGAAGTGATAGGTAAGGTAAAACTCTGTGCTTAATTAATTAAGCACAACACCGTGAAAACATGGATTGGAGGTATGGCTCCATCGTTCTTTATCTCGGCGTTAGAACGAGGTGAGTGCTTAGCTTCACGCTTCGGCCGCTTTACCTCCAGGGAAATAGCCGAAATTACTCATTCGATAGGAGGCTGGGTAGGCCCCAGAACCGGTCTGAAGTCTGTGGAAAAAGAAAAACCAAGCCCCTGGCGGGAACAAGATCAGTAACAATATTTTGAATGTCTGTTTTTACCCGTACATCCCACGTGACACATGTCTTCAATACAAGTTCAGTCGTTAGCGGTGTTTAGGGTTGCAGTCACTCTTCATTCTGAGAACCAAGGGAGCCACCGGTACACATCGTTACCATTGCCCTGCAAGGAGAGGAAATAATAATAAAAATATATTGTGGAAAAGGGAAGGGGCGTGGATATTTTAGATCAAAAGCCGAAGACGGTTGTGAATTACTTTCTTATGCCCTACCTTTTTATAAAGTAAATAGTTTCAGGTGTGCATTCGGTGACCTGTGAAAGTACGAGTATAATTGGCTGTAAGTCAGTGAATATATGAACATTTTGAATTATGCTCTTATGCAAAGGATCAGTACCATGTTCTGAATATCCTGTCATCAGACCCTCTCCTGAGCCAGCTGCATCCAACGCAAACGATTACTTGTATTTCCGTTGAGGTCATCTAGTGGACATGCAACAAAATTATAAAAAGTAAAGAGATAAACATTGCTATAATCGCTGTCAATTTAAGGGGCATTATAGGGAGATTAGGAATATTTTAGGGAGGGAAACAGCAGCTTCATGTATACAGAAGTTGCAGTCATTTTTAATTGTAATTTTCCCCACGCAAACTGCTGATAAGGTGTGGTGTGTTATTAATAACGGTATGTTTTGTGAACACCTGTTAAAGCACAAACAGCCTGAGCCAGCAGGGTCCCAGTTCATGCACAATTCATAATCTACCTCAGTGCCACCCATGGCTCGATAGCCGCTAACTCGAGCTCTGTCATTGTCTCCTCGGTGTACATTGCACGTGTCACGTAAACATTCTACTCTTCTGTGATAATTTGCGAGGTAACTGCCCCTCATTTTCGCCGTATTATCCCTATCTATCTACTAGATAATTTGATAGGTACTTCCCTCCTTGTTTTCGTCGTCTTATCCCTAGGGGCCTGCTAGATAATATGCCAGATACATCCCTTGTTTTTGCCATATTATCCATAGCTATCTACAAAATAAATTTCTAGGTAACTGCTGCCTTGTTTTCGACGTATTTTTCCTATGGATCTGCTAGATAATATGCCACATAACTCCCATTTTGTTTCCTTCATATTATCCGTAGCTATCTACTAGATAATTTGATAGGTACTTCCCTCCTTGTTTTCGTCGTATTATCCATAGCGATCTTGATAATTTGCTAGGTAACTACCCTTAAATTTCGCCGTATTATCCCCACCTATCTGCTAGAAAATTTGCTAGGTCACTCCGTCCTTGTTTTCGTCGTATTATCCCTAGGGATCTGCTAGATAATATGCCAGATACTTCCCTTGTTTTCGCCATATTATCCCTAACTATCTACTAGATAAATTGCTAGGTAACTGCCACCTTGTTTTCGCCTTATTATCCCTATCTATTTACTAGATAATTTGATAGGTATCTTCCTCCATGTTTTCGTCGTATTATCCCTAGGGATCTGCTAGATAATTTGCTAGGTAACTAGCAATTTTTTCCTTGTATTATCCCTATCTATCTACAAGAATATTTGATATGTAACTATCCTTGATTTTATTGTATTATCCCTAAGTATATTCTACATTACTTGGGAAGCTGACAGTCTTCTAGCTGGTATAGAAATTCCTCCCTGCTCCTGCGGAACCCGAATTTTCATTATCCCTGATAGATCTGAGGTTCTCACTGGGGTGAATATGAAAAGTTCCGTCTTCTAGGATATAATGCGGTGTAGTCCGATGAAAGTCAGCCGAAGTTTCGGAGGAAAATAAACGTTTGACTTCCATCGGAGTACACGACATTACATCCCAGCAAAACTTTCCAATAGCTTGTTTTTATTAAAGAGTCTGCTTTTTTTCTCTATCCTGAACCATGCGAATTCCGACCACAATTACACAGTCAATCAGTCTACGAGAAAGTCTCTCATATGATCTCTTCCTTTGAGATTTAACGACTGAAAACAGATTCTCGTCTCACGCATGCGTGTGACGTTCCCTTCCATCCATTTTCCTTCGTCTGATGTCCACAATAGTAGTTCTGTGAAGAGTACGCCTGTAGGTTATGAAGACCTTCGTTGAAATCTCTACAGCCTCTTCTGTCACTCTTAGACCCAAATATTCTCCTCTGAACTTCCCTCTTAAACAAAAACAAAGAAAGAAAGTCTGTAGTCCGCAAGCGAACTCTACCGACCGAGCGACCGCCGCTTGTCGGCGAAGTTAATGCCAACTTTAGCGGGTAGAGAGTGTTGAGTGGGCAGCGTAACAAATCCCCACGGCCGTTAATCTCGGTTTCCTAGACCGGAGCCGCTATTTCCCTGCAATAGCTCCTAATTATCCGGCTGAGTGGACCCCGTTCCAGATCCAGTACTTATCAGAAAATCTAGTAGCGCCGGGAAACGAACACTTGACCTTTGGATCTGTAGCCAGAAACTCTGACCAGTAGACCGCACCTCTTAAAACACCATTGACAAATATAAATGTATTCCATAAAAGTAAAAAAATTATAATCTTCAGCTAATTCTTCTACGTGGTTATGTTCACCATCTCATATTTTATAGCTTTACAGGACGAACTGTAGGAAGGGAGAAGACTGCCCGAAATTACTGAATAAGACACGATAAAAGGGGCGGTCGTAATTAAGTCCAGTTTTCAAGCCAAATGACTGCAAATGAGGCATTATCATAGGAACAGAATTCAAGAGAAGTCAGTCTTCGTTAAGTTAAGGAAGTGATAAATTGTGAGCCGGAGATCAGACGATCAGATATAAACGGGTTTTATATCAGGGGCAAGGTTCTAGTCTCCCCATGCACGTCATCTGTTACAGCAAGAACCCCATTCCTGGATGCGCACAAACTTCCACTCCTTGTCTCTTCTTAATATCTAAGATGACTGGTAGCATACAAGGAATATGGCAAGAACCAGCCTTACATAATTTAATGTCCGTAAACTTAGCAAACCCCGTTGAATGTATTAACATTAGCTATGTGATACTGATCTTCAGGCTGGATTACAAATTTAATCTTTTCTTGAATGTACGTACTTATCCGTAGGTCTCTAACGCACACTACAACTGCCTAGGCTAAATAAAGTGTTTTTAAGAAGTCAGGTGTATAAAATGTAGCTTCTAAATACTGTCACGCGTATGGGTGACTTATAAGACGGGTTTTTGGATTGGATTTATTGATCACTCCTGGTACAGCCACTTGTAATCACAATAAATTACAGTAACTTAAAATAAATCTTCAGTCAAACCCTGCTGCCATGACTGCTTCTACTCAACTGAACTAACTCAAGTCAAAGCCAAAGTCACATTGCGACTTACGGTCGGTCAGTAAGTCTTAGTGTTGAGCCCATATGGGGCTCATGTCGAGGTATTTATTAACCTTTGAGAGATGGTCTTGTTTTTGTGGGGCGCCCTCTCCGATGACAAGACGGGTCTGTCTTTTGTATATGCCGCCCCTCGCCAGCGCAGTCTTTCTCGGGTCCTAGTCCCTTGTGACTCGCGACCACACTTTACTGTCTCAGATTTGATACTTCCGTTTTCGACGCCTCCTACGACTCGCAGGGTCACGGTGGGGGTATTTGACCCCGCCTCCACACGGGTGTCTGCTGGGGCCAGAGTCACACTTAAATAGCCTCGGGATGGACTCCATAGAAAACACATATGTTTCCTAGCAATGGACGTATACTGTTCAAAACACCAATCTACCGGTTCGTTATCCAGCAATTTATGTCCTATTTTTGAGCGCCTGTGTTGCGGGAATGGGTTTACCGAGCCCTTGCCTAGCAATGGGCATATGCGTCACAATACAATAAAAGTGTAAGTATATAGGAGTAGAAAGTGATTTTAGAAATCATTTATTGTTGCTGCAAATGTGAAAAAGTAATTACAATTTGTATTAAATAAGAACATATTCGGGGTTATATTATTGTAAAAGTAAGTAATATAATTTTCATTTCGTGCATCCTGTTGTGTTACAATATACAACTCTTTTATTGACCGTCACAGCACACCAAACAGAAAAAATCAAGGTTAGCGCCCAGCTATGGTTTCGCTACATGTTTCAGCCACTAACGGCCATCATCAGGCAAACACATATTAACAAATTAATATTAATTAATTTGCAACATCACGGGCCTCCTATACATTCATATATAAAAGAAATATCGAACTTCCAATTGGTCCATGTAAACGTATGAAAAGCAAAAAATCAACAACTGATTCGATGTTGTGTAACATCAACTAAGTTTTATCTTGTTTTATACAATAAATTTTAGTTTTTATATAATCTGACTTATTGTATTTTTACGCAAAGTATTTTAAATGATTACAGCAGTTCAATGGTACGTGTATATGTCTGTTAATATGTGTTTGCTTGATGATGGCAGTTAGTGGCTGAAACATGTAGCGAAACCATAGCTGGGCGCTAACCTTGATTTTTTCTGTATGTTGTCTTGTGACGGTCAATAAAAGAGTTGTATAAGTAATACTATAACTGAACATGCGGGGATATTCTGCACAGTCAATTTTTCTTTAAGTAACCCGAGGGGCAAGAACAGTACGATAATATCGGGACGTTGGTGGGTCGCGGACCGCTGATGTGGGCAGTTCGGCACTGTGCAGTGAGCAGGTGTCCAGGAGGTTGACGGTAGCCCCCACGTCGCCATTCATTGCTAGTCATGAAATTCAACACGCACACTGTTTCCGAGAGGTACAGAAATGTCACGTGATACAGCGCCCAGGGTTATAACAACATTAGGCCCTATGCCTGTACAATATTCCAACTTTTGATCCGGTTCTTTGGAACAGAACATGAGTTAAAAAGTAACAAATTTCGTGAGATAAGTACAGGTGTGTCTGCGCCAACCCGAGGATGTGTGTCCACGTCACGAACGTGGCACATCCGGTCAGCAACGTCTGCTCGCCTCTCAACCTGTGGTTCTCAGGCCGTTCCAATTATTCATAACTTCGGCTTCAATAACCACGTGTGTTGAGTTCCTGATTTTATGTGTTTCGTTTTTGTTTCTCGTTTTGGTTAGCTTGTTTTCTCGTTTGTTGTTTAGATTAAACATGTAGATGGACTGACACGTTACCAACTTTTTATAAAACATTGTAGATCCATGTTCACTGGCTCACCTTTAACGTCCGTAAGCTCCCATATGACACATGGCAAACCAGTTGGTCGCCAGATAAATACATATGCACGTATATTTTGATGCGCAAGTACCCTATAGGTACTAATAGGTCTGGTTATTTATCTTGCTGTGCGTCCGGATGTTATAATGAGAGACATTTTTTTCTGGAATTGATCCTGTTAAATAGGCATAGCCTACATGGGAAATTTAATTATAAATTGGTAATTTCATTTTCTGCGCCTTAACTTCTCCATTCCTTACCGAAACAGGCAATTTCTTCTTCATTTCTTGTTCGTTTTAACGTTACTTGAGGAACTTAGGATTGTGACGAATATGACCATTTTTAGACAACGGTTCGGTAAACACATTTCCGAGGTTACGCAGTCAACAGTGAGACCTCCGTTGCTAGGTACCAGGTCACTAGGCACGTTTCGTAGCAACGGACAAAACACAAATAATAACAGAGTAATACACGAATTGTTTGAGGTGGTGGTCACTCATCGGTTGGCCCCAAATTATGAAAGAGAGTTCATTCGTGAATTAGTTAAATTTTGTAGCAGGAGCTACTAATTAATGATGGGCATGATCTGCTATACTGAGCCTGGGCTGACAGGGGCCTTTGTAAGGAACCCAACAGAATATGTGTCTTCTCCCCTCACATGAGAACGGAAACAGATCGAGTTTCCGAAACTTATTTTCTAGTTTCTAGAATACCGGAAGATGTACAAAGCCCAAAAACTGAGTAATTATGAAATCACGTTATTGTGAAGTAATATTACCGGTTGGTACTTGCACTGTGAAGTAATTGTGTTGTTGCAGTGTAGTAACAACAAAAGCAACATACCGTTAGAGCAAAGTGGAGGTCCATTAGAACATGTTTAAATCAGGTCGCGTTTGCTACAAGCAGATTTAAATTCAGCGCCAGTCCAATTCACAGCTGTGCAGACATCACACGGGGGCTGGCTTGTGAAAGACCGGGAACAGATATGTCTGTGTGTATCCAGTGGATTTGTGGAACTGAGGGCTTGACATTGCCAACACCAAAGCACGATTTCAGATCATCTAGCAGGTCGCATTTATATCCTACTCATTTCCCCTAATTCTGAGGAACAATATAAATACCAAAATAATCATTTATTGTTCTCATTATGATTTCACCATCACTTGCATTAAATAATGGCATTACTCGTGCCTACAAATTTACCCGCACATGATATATGGTGGTGGTATGGTAAAAGGTAACGGTTAATTTGTCCCGGTGCTTAATTAAGCACTACGTCATGAAGGCGTATGGGGGAGTGGATGTATAGATCCACGTTTTCTTGACCTCAGCACTAGTTGGAAGGTGAGTGGTCAGCTTCACTCCCCTGCCGCTTTACCCCCGGGATAAGGGCCCCCCGCTCTTATTCGATAGGATGCTGTGTGAGCCCCATAGCCGGTCTGGATGTTAGGGAGAAGAGAAAATTCTGACCCTACCGGACTCGAACTCCGACCTCTTGGTTGTCCAACCCACAGGCAGTCGCTATACCGACTGCGCTACCCCGGTAACACGCAGTACAACTTATAATCGATCATCAGTTCAGTTAAATCTATTCCATTAGTATGTTATCACTACGCAACGGGAATTACATTCTGCCTTTTTTCCTTAGTGGCAGGAAGCCTACCTCATATCATGCAGGTGCAGCATTAAATGTTGGGAAAACTGTACATGATGGAAGCAGAGATATGTTCCTTGTGACATATCAGCTGATTGATCATTACTTTCATATACATGTTCTCTTGCCCTTGTTTAAGTGCTGTGAACCGCGGTGATAGTGGGTATTGGGTGCAAGCCCGCAATTTGCATTGGCTCATTTACACTGCTGATCAATCAACAAAGCAATCAACCAATCAGACGCCTTGTTTTTATCTTAAGGCCTGAGTCGAAGGCGATTATATGGAACGGAAATGAGTCTGTTATACTCAACGCACACAAACCTGACACCACGATGGAGTGGGTTGCTCACCTGTTATATATTTGGGAGAATCCGGGTTCATATCTCGCCCCAAACTGGTTACAGCCACGTCTTTCCGCAAACACTCCTTCACTGATCGTCTTAATGTAGCATGTAGACCCGTTGCTAAGTAACGACTGTGTAAACAGCGCCCGTTGGTAGGCAAAAGATTCCTAACACGCACCAATGGATTAAATTGGAAGCGATGTTCTATACGCGGACAGTGCGACAGATGCCTTACGCGACAATAGAAAAAATTGTGATGTTTTCTGTGTGGTCCGAGCCGAGGTGTTTATAAGCAGACAAGTCAAGAATTTAGTTAGTTTTGAGACGGTCGTCGACAAGTAAGGGCGTGAACACGGAAGCTGAGGTAGCTACGTCATTGGAAGCCGTTATTAGGCGACAACCAGTGAATATACAGCATACTGAGAAGACTTAGTGCGTGCTGACAGCGTCGTTGAACAATAAGTACGCGCGGTGAAGACGATGTGCAGAACTTTAATTAGAAAACTTCAAGGGAAGAGACCACGGGACTGAC
The DNA here is from genome assembly GCF_002891405.2 of Cryptotermes secundus. Taxonomy (NCBI): domain Eukaryota; kingdom Metazoa; phylum Arthropoda; class Insecta; order Blattodea; family Kalotermitidae; genus Cryptotermes; species Cryptotermes secundus. Next base: position 811,336 of record NW_019737088.1, on the reverse strand, counting down.
CTATTGGTGGGTAATACGTATTAGATGTTCTAAGTAACTAAGCTGTATGTATGGTCGTGAAATAGATTCAGTTGGCTCGGGGGAGGGGTTGTGTGACCTATGAAGAAAGCAGTCGTCTGGGATGTGGCGCCGTGTAGACGTTGTGTTAACCGACGTTTCGGAGGAAGGTATCGTATCCGTCTTTAGGGTAGAAGAAAAAAGAAGAAAATCCGTGAAAGCGGAACCAGCGTGAGTAGGTGCTAACAGACTAATGTCAAGTCGAATAAACCCTAAGAACATTGTAATGAAATTTGGGATTGAGCGACCGTAAGCTTTCAAGGAGAACCCTGCTCCACGGACTTAGGTACAAATACGGCATCTATTTTAATTTCGACTACCTGAGAATTTGGCCATAACACACACAACGCCCTGTGAGAATTTAAGAGTGAGTACAGAACAAGACAAGAAATACAAATGCCATTTCGCGCCATCAAGGGCAAGCGATTACGTACTAAACCTCTGAAAAGAGGCACCCCTTACAGCGATGTAAAAATGTTTATGTAGTTCTCCGCTAACTCTGAAATACTGTTCCCTAAAACTCTCATTACACGGTGCATGTACTGTCCTCCGGTCGTGTCTAAATGCTATCGCTGGGGTGTATATATTTGATTAAATGCGAGAAAGGGTGGGGGCTTTACTGTTGGCTCATTTAACAAGTCACTCACTCAATCAGGAGACGTAAAAACTGGGCCCCTTCGCCCCGGCCTGCGTGTTACCACCGCGTCTTGGTGGTAGCGCCCCCATTACGTCTGCTACCACAACAAATCATTCCGAGCGTGTGACGCAATGCGCATGCCCAGGGGTGGCAAATGAAAGGACTCGATTGAATAAATTTCGTTCTGGAACTTATACGGCCATGGTATTATCAATTTGGAAACTTTCGTTGATTTGTTGGTTTTCTAGCCCCAGCTAATTAAATAACACTTCGATAGCGGAACTCAGTTCAGTACAGCTACTACAAAAGCCCTCCATTGCAAACGATCCAACCGCCGCAAATAAAAATGTCCCCAAAACCCATCGTAATATTTTACTCTTGTGTGTGTGCATGGTCTCTGAAATTATTGTTTAACTCATTTCACTCTCGAGACAACAAATTAAGAATATGATTTATAGGGAGGGATACGGGGGCTTTGAATACTGTTACAGAACCAGTTTTGCAGTTTATGCTGCCTGGGAAGTGACATTCCTTATTAAACTGACTAATGATATGAACAATAAAACACATTGGCATCAGGAGTATGCGGGACAGTAAAAGAAGACATTAAAACGACAAGTATGCCTACCCAAAGGAAGGAGACAAAGTTGAAGTTTTGTAAAGAAGTGGCAGTTCCCGCACTTTTCCGAGTATATGAAGATGAAGCTTGGGTTACAAAAAAATATTTCCAGAATTTAAGCAGCGGTAATAATTTTCTGGGATATAGCGTCGTGTAGTATGTTGAAAATTCCTGAAGATGGAGGCTATATATTCCTCCGAAACTTCGGTTAACTTTCAGCAGACTGCACGGCATCATATCCCAGAAGGTAGTAGTGTTCATAACTACCGCTGTGAGAAACTCAAATCCTACAGAGCGGTAACGAAATTTTGAAGAGTTACCATGAGACGTACCAACAAATTACACAGACGTGAAAATGAAGGTATCCAGGACGGAAGAATAGTTGATTGCAGAGGAAATAGGTTAACCGACATGACCGAAATGGACACTGACAGATTTTCAGAACTCGCTCTTCAGCATAAACCGATTGGAAAAACAGCTATAGGAGTCAGACGAGGCTTAAGAGACCAATACACTGACGATAGGAGGAGGAAAACGAGGAGAATCAGCTTATTCGTCCAGTCAATGATGGCTTTCGTTTTAAAACTAATTTTGTGTGTATTAGTTTAGCAACAACTATTTTAAAATGCCCAGATTAATAGTTTGAAATGTTTCATAGAAGAAGTTTATTTAACTGACATTATAGTAACAAAATTAATTCAGAACTGACGGATAAATTATTTCAAGACATATCCGCGACATTCAAACGTCCACACAGAAAATTTGTAAATTGAAAATGAACTGGTGTGTGCGTTTAAGCACAGCATTTGAAAGGTACACGGGGAGTGTGCCGGTGGAGACTAACCGATGAAGTGACAATTTTCTTGTGGAAAAGCGCGTTAAATTTCAACGAGGGATCATTTTTTTTTTCGTATCTTAATCTTGTGCCCCATTCACATCTTCACCGTCCCCCCCCCCTTTTCTATGTTGAAACAGCGAAATTTCGTTCACATGGCACAATTTTGAACACGGAGATGCCTGCCATCTGTGTAAGGACGCGAAAATTGCTCTTGCGTGAGGACATAACATACACACAGCTTGAACCAGTCCGTCGCTAGCGATCAATGACTTTAACGGCAGGCAGGCTCGGAGACATAAATACAGTGTGCTACGGCGTGAAATTCTTCCATCCGTCTGGGGGGGGGCAGTGAAAACCTCGTGAACATGATGGACTATAAAATTAACCCAACCTATTGTTCTGTGCTCCAGCCACAGTAAGCTTGTTCTTGCTCCTCAACTTTATGCATCCATTTGAAGCTACTCCAGTCGGTTTGGCCTCTGTGTAATAAGAGATCCTTGTTGCTTTTACACCGCTGTCTACCAACCGCCATTTTGGTCTTTACTTCCAGCTTGGCGCGTATTTCCGTTCTCCTTCAACTGATAATGTGGAGCCTAGACAGTGACGCTCCTTAAATATCTGTAAGCATTTACAGTGTTTCGGCCGCCTCTGTGGTCCAGTGGTCAGAGTTCCTGGTTCGATTCCCGGCGCTACCAGATTTTCTGAGAAGTGGTGGGTCTGGAACGGGATCCACTCAGCCTCGTGAGGATAATGGAGGAGCTACTTGAATGGAGAGAAATATCATTCCCAGGCGTAACAATTTCGAACAAATTTCGTTCTTTCTGCTTTCTGTCTCTTATCTGTGAGCTTCTCTTTCATGTCATCAAACTTTCTAATCTGCTTCGTGGGTTTCTTAAGTTTCTGTGAAACAGTAGCCGGCTCCTGCGCTCTAACGCGGAGCAGATAACTTCATAACTTCCAACAGGGCCTCGTCTGGCCATGCGTCTCAGTTTGATCACCACTTCCCGGCTCCTCGCAATCTCTGCGTACGAGCTATTTCTCCTCTCGCATCCCCCAGGACGGGGCGTGTAAATCTTTCTTTGAGGGTGAGAGATTGAAGAGGGTGTCCTTACAGCGGCAAGAAAGAAATGAGAGATTGGTGGGGAAAAAATGAAAGGATAAGTGCGAAGGAGTGGGAAAAGATGAATTGCCCCTGGCTGTATCCTCTCCAGTTCACACTCCGTCAACACAGACATCTGGGGTTACGCCCCAGTCTGGTTTCATTCGTGCTGGCAGAGGGCTGCATCATTAGACGATTCAACTGCAATGAATTACATTGAGATTTATCACGCTGTTGCATAAAAGCGTGACTTTTTTATATATTATTTTCATATATGAAGTTGACCTGAGTCGAAATAACTCAGTAAATTCTAGAATTCATTTTAACATTTTTTCAGTTCGCTGCATCTGCGCCCAGAGGACCACCCGTGGATACCAGGGACTCCCTTGCAGGGGTAAAGAGGCCGCAGCTTATTCCAAACATAGATTTCGCTCTCTCCCTGTCACTCCCGTTTAAAATGTTCATTCTAGGCCTTTGCATGAGCATACAAAGTGTAGCTTAGGTTAGTTTAGTTTACTTCCAAAAAGAATCCCTCTTTATATGACAGGAAGGTTCATCGGCTTGTTCAAAAGAGCTTGACCTCGGTCCCTATCCCAAGTCGGCTGAATCCCATCGACACTTTCATGACCTATTTAAGATTCAGTTTATTATTATCCTGCGGTCCAGATCTCTTGGGGTGGCTGTTCTTGTGACATGTGCCCGCTTAACTTTTCAATCAGTTTGTATGCAGCCACACTGTGGCCCTGGGGTTGACTCAGCCTCTAACAGAAATGAGTACCAGGAAGTATTCCTGGGGGTAAAGGGCGGACGGCGCTTAAGGCTGACAGCCACACCGCCATCTGTAAGCCGATTGTCTAGAAAATGTGGTAGCCTCGAAGTCTCACAGCCCTGTGGGCCTTCACGGCCTGTTACAGGGACAGATTTACATTTCGCCCATGAGTGCTAGATGTCTACTCAGCCTCGTGAGGATAACTGAGGAGCTATTTCAAGAAAATAGCGGCTCCGGTGTAGAAAACCGAAATTAACGGCCGTGGGGACCCGTTGCGCTGACCACGTGACACCCTCTGTCCACAAAAATTGGCACTAACTTCGCCGACAAGTGGCGGTCGCTCGGTCGGTATAGTTCCCTTGCGGACTAAAACAACGGAGTTTGTTTTTTGTTTGTTTTATGTCTCCTACTTTCTCGTCCTCCCGAATTTAATCGCCATAAGTTAGGAAGCACATCACTTTCTGTTGTCCACACTCTCCAGTTACACCCTCACGTTCATACCTACCGGTACCCATGTGACAGACATCTGTAGTTTCTGCAAATAGTTGGAAATCGGTCAAGATACCCAGTGACCCGAGAAGATTGTGCTATTACACAAGAGGACATTACGGTTACACAATGAGGTCTTGTTTAATGGCCTGTGTTCTAGAACATGTTTAGTACTGCGTTTTCAAATGACCTCTTACTGGTACGTAAGTGTTCTAGAGGATTATCAGTGTTTGCTCTTTTAATTCATCTGTGTAATGATGATCGATGGTCCGTACTTCAGAAAGATGGTTCGTGTGTTAATCTGTCGACACAGATGCATCTGTCAATATTTGCTGAACCACAGAGGCTGAAGGGAAAAGCAAAGCAAAGTGTTTAATATAAGGAGGAGGCGAATTTGAGGGAGGGGAAGAGGCTCCTCAGTAATTTTGACATCCGTCATGAATGATTGGCTCTATGAGGACTTGAAGCTTACGTAAACATGGGGAAAAATATGTCTCTAATAAGTGATTTCTGTTATTAACGAGGAGTAAAAAATATCTGACCTTAAATAGGAGGAAACAGATGACGCTAACATTTCCATGTATGCTAATGACATGTCCCCTTTTTAAACATTTCATCTCTGCTTTAGATGAGTTGGAAGTTGTTTGCTTTTTGCAGAAATCTCGAAGAGTTTTTAGGAAAGTAAGCAGATGTGCATAAACAATTACTATACACATTTTTGTGGATCACAGTGTTATCCCCCTCTCTCTACTTCTGCCCCTATTTGTGTAGTAAAATATGATCAGTGGGGTTCAGTTTGACTAGTAATACTATAATAAAACATTTCCCTTCTTCAAAAGTGACTTCCTTCTTTTTTCTTCAATTTAAAATCGTCTCTTCACGTTTTATCTGATTATGCGTCTCTCTTCCTATACCGGCCCAGAAAATCTTTTCTCTGGTTCTTCCTCTTACTCTTCTTCTTAGATTCCACACTATTCAGCTGTGTGACTTGACATGGTCTGTACACATCTCTCTTACCATAAATATTAAGTAATCTTTTGAACTATACTCGTAGCCTTAAGTTTCTCACGTATCTCAGCATCTGTGGGTCCAGCTGACAGTCTTAGATTTCTCATTTCTACTGCTTTTATTCTTATTTTGTGTCTCGTGTTCCACTTCTGAATTTTTCCACAAATTTAAAGAATATTCCGAATGAACTAAAATTCCGACTGAAAAACATAGGAACAAATAGCAGAATGAACGATTAATGCCAAAGTCATATCCCTTACGGTATTTGAACCGGGAGCTTTGGAGTACGATAGGAATTGTGAGACGTTGCATAGAATATTGTCACGTGCATCGGCGACTAATAACCCGGGTCTGGATTGGCGAATCGATTTATTGGATGTTCACAAGTCGTATCTATTAATTATAACGCTCTAAGGATTACTGTAATCATAACACAAATAACGTCTTCAACGTCTGGTTGCTTAGTCGTTGCTAGGTAATAGATCTCAACTATGGCTGTTCCTCTGCAGAGTTTTCCTTATCCGTTTCCTGGCAGCGGATCTTAACACGGGAACTGTGATTATCGCATTGTATATATTGCACTACAGCACACATAAAGTCTTCAAATCATACGTTAAGCCTTCACAGGCCGACTTCCAATTCTTCTTGTAGTGCCGAATGTCTTCAAAATAACTTCCCTGCTCGGACACCGTGGAAAACACCGTCTTCTATTGTTAAGAATGGGTGTTTACAGCTTCGTTGCCTAGCAACACTCGTCCTGTTGTTCCTCGCGTTTGCTTCTGCAGGAGCGTGTTTACTAACCCGTTGCCTAAGCGGCCTCCGTAGTCTGGAGGTAACGTTCCCACCTCATGACTCGTGGTACGCGGGTTCAAACCCGGCGGAGGTCGTGGAATTTTTAAGGGCGGAAAAATTCAGGGAACAAGTCCTCCGGGAGGGACTTTAAGCCGTGGGTCCCGTGTCGTAGCTTTACGGCACGTAAAAGAATCTCGTATCTCCAAAGGAGGTCACTGAGCCAAATTCAGGACGTTTCCCGCCCAACAGTAGTCTAGTCTCTAACGCCTCTGATAGATGGGGGAAGCATTATAGATACCGCCAAGCCAGTAGAGGCCGAAGTCGCTGGCTCGGTCGGGACTGATGGCACGCACCAATATCGGTAGGGTATAGAGACTGGTAGAATATCATAGAGGGAAGCACAATGGACCAATACTGGTCTAAGCGCATGGGGAAACCCACCCTCTCCAATAACTAACTAACGCGTTGACTAGCAATGAGTGTACATGTAACAATATGAAAAGGTGAAGAGAAAATCTGACACCGTCAGTCGCAGTGTGACTTTGAGTTTGATATATTAAAGAAAAACTGAAACTCTTTAATGTAAGTAATAGGTGACACTGTAGAAATTTTGAGCCTTATTTACTGAAATCAGCGAAATATTTGTTCTCATAAATCCCCATAATTCAAATTTTGTCGTGGGGGAAGGGGAATGTTACCCTCTTTGGAATTAAAAAAAAAATACAATTTCCTCATACAACTCTTTATGAGCGTTATATGCAGTTTTCGTACAAATCAGTGCCGATGTATTATTACTTGAACATCAGCTCCATCTGGTGTAATTCACACGAAACAAAGGTTGATTAAGAAATCAGTTGAGAGCTGGCACCACAAAATGGCGGTAGATAAGCTTACGGGCAATCTATGTTTTCCAATAATTACACTGTTATTTCTTATCTGGCAGTGATTCACATTGTCATATCCTTCAGTTTAATGTCGATAACTTTGTTGCTACACCGAAGCATGTGTTCGCCGTGTTCTGATTTTACAGGGAACACGAAAATGAATGTTTTGCAGAAGTACGAACAAAAACGGCAGCGCAGATAAAGCAACAATCACAGCTGCACATCCGGGTGTTCCTTATTAGGGCGCAGACAATTCTAACTTACTTTTCTGAAAATGAGAATGCAAAAATACCGAACAAATCCTTCGAAAATATGTAAAGAGTTCAAATATTTGTTAATGGCGGTAACGGGCCTCGGTCACATTAACGCCGAATTTTATATTTTATGAATTTAGAGACCAGATTAAATTCGGTGATTGCGTAACACCATTCAGTTCGGAATCCTTTGATTTCACGTCCCTGTCAAAGAACCTAAATGTTATAGTGTACACCTATGGACTGTAAGTTGAGTCTTAACTGGAGATTTATGTGAGTCTGAAATTCGGTACTCTCTTCCGACGGAAAGTAACGTGGAATGAGATTGTTTGAGAATATAAAATATTTAAGTAACAGGAGCTGGAAAAAAAAAACTGCGCCGTGAGGAACCTCGTAATTTCAGATCTTCACCAAACGCCAAATATTAGAGTAAATAAAACAAAGGACACGATGGGTGGAACGAGAAATACATAAAAGAATATTATATGAGAAGGGAAAGGAAAACTTCCGAAACTTAGGTTTAAATTAAGGATAACATTAGAATGGATCTTAGAGGAATAGTTCAGGAAGGCGTCGACTGGAGTCATCTGGGTCAAGATAATTTTTAAGTGGAGGACTTTTGTGAATACGGTAATGAAACTTCGAATTTCATGAAAGTTTAAAGAATTTCTTGACCATGTTACCCTGCACAAGTAATAATAATATGTTTTTCCTCCATTGCTTACCTTTAATTAGTCTTTTGAATTTATTTTGTGTTGTGTTAATTAGAGTCAGTGAGCAGAGGAATATCCTACACGAAATAAAACGGAAGGCTAAATGGATTGGTCACGTTTTACGCAGAAACTGCCTTCTAAAAGAAGTTATTGAAGGAAAAATAGAGGAGAGGATGTATGAAGATGCTGGATGACCTTGGGGACAAAAGAGGATACTGTCATTTGAAGGAGAAAGCTCTAGATCGCATTAAGTGGAGGAACTCTTTTGGAAGAGACTGTGGACCTGTCTTCTTGACAGATTACTGATGATGATGTCCAGTATGTAACTACCTGTATCTACACTGTGCAGTCTGTAATTGGCCTTGCGGCTGTTGGCTCAGCACATAAATAATAAAAAAAATTTATTATTTTTGTTATTATTATAGACAAGCAGTCTCCTTATGCGAGAATGCTGCTGTTGAAAAAGAAGATAGCGGGAAGGCGGAAGAGCCGTGGATTGGGTGACAGCAAGTCCGTGATAGAGGTTCGAATGGGTCCGGCCAGTGAGATACTGGGCCACAGATGTCTCTGTGTTCTGAAAACGTGCCGACAAGCCGACCGACTGAAAGGGGAGCCTAGACGTTCAGTGCTGCTGATAAGACATCATGGTGTCCGTTGTCATTCCGTTTCAAGCAGTCTGCATAATCCAGACCCGTTTATCAAAGATGCACTTTTGAATATCACCGCCACTGGAGCATCTAGGCATACAGACTGGGATCAGCTGATTAAATGTTATATTCTGACGTCTGCTTAACAGGATACTGCCCATTCGGACAAGTCATGCGCAGAACTGTGTGACGTAACTCGCACAGGCGGGAGCTTTTCTGTGTATGTAAACTGCCTACTTAGTGGAACTTGTGAGAAGCGGTTCTGAAACTGTAATAACTTCCATAACAAATGTTTTTTTTATCCGTCACAACACAACTCTATATTACTCTCATTCACATGAAGTGTGTACTGAGTTTATTGATCTAAGTGGTATAACGTGCTACATGTGTCAGCTCATTAAATTGCCAGCATCGGGCAAATATGCACCAATAGGAATTTTCTTAAGCTATTGATTTGCGTTTCACATAAGTACATGTATTATGTCCATGATATTCTGACCGTCTTACAGTGCATACATTTATTCACCTTACTCTTCTCTCTTGCACTACATGTTTCAGCACAAAAGTGCCATCTTCAGGTGCTTTTCTATGTACGTCGAACTATTTCATTGCATGCCCTGTTGTCTTTATACTAAAATAACTAAAATATATATTCGTCATATATATTGATAAATTTTAAATATTAAAAATATTAAAACTGTTCAGGATTTGTCATCCTTATGTCGTATCTCAATACGCGAGTCACACCTGTCTTCTTCTATCGGAGTATTCTTCCTACCTTCTTGTGTGTATTGTGCTTTGTGTTGTGTCTCGCTCCTGTGACTGCGTGTGCTGAAACATGTAGTGCAAGAGAGAAGAGTAAGGTGAATAGATGTATGCACTGTAAGACGGTCAGAATAAATCATGGACATAAATCAGTGCAACAGGACGCTAAAATATAACATTACATGTATTACATTATTACAATGATCATTGTATCTGGATCTGTAAGTAGTCAATACATTCAACATTGTCAGAATGATCACCATATGTTTAAACATATTATAACATGTAAGATTTGAGGTTTTCACTGCGGTGACTATGAAGAAAGCAGTCTTCTGGGATGTGGAACCGTGTAGATGTGGTGTTAACCGACGTTTGGGAGGAACATCGCAGTCTCTTCGCTTGCGGATTTTCTTATTTTTCCTCCTACCCTGAAGATGGAGGCGATACGTTCCTCAGAAACGTTGGTTAACACCACATCTACACGGTGACACATCCCAGAAGAGTGCTTTCTTCATATTAAAACATATTGAAAATTTTTGAATGCTTACAGATATTCATAAAATATAAACAATAAGTTAATAAGGTTTAAAATTATAATAAACACACTTTATGTGAATGACACTATTGAGATTTTGTTGTGTTGTGACGGATAAAAAAATTTGTTATACATTAGCACAATAAGATGCATTCCTTGAAGATTATAATAATTTCAGCTGCTGTATTTGGGTTTTTCGGTACCGCCCTCTGTGATTCCATTGTGAATTGAAGTAGGAGGTAATGAACAAATAAAGTTATATTCCTATATGTATTATTACTAAAAATAACCATATCGGCATCAAAATTCTGTACTTTCAACAGAAAATATCTGTAGTTGTCGAGTATTATCCATACGTAATTTCATCCGAGACAACGGCGCAGCCTCGATAATCCGAACCGATTCAGTGATGTGTTCGATCCATCGAATGGATTACTGGTTTTCAGATACAAAATTTGATTCCTTTTAGTAAAGCTTTAATTCAAAAGATTTATAGATACATTTTACATATAAACAACAACCGGAACCCGAGAACTTTCGACTACACATGGGGCTCGGGTCAGGCAGTTACAGGGTTCAATTTTTCTCCATCTAGAGGGCAGATAAAGTGACACATAGTACCATGTTTCACAAGCATCCATTTTTTTTTCCTGCAAGGAAATAAAATAATTGGCTTAATTTTGTAATTTTTGAAGGCACCGACTTTTTTGTTGTGCTATTCAATTAGGGTTGCTGCGACCTCGGTTTAACGTGGGTGCAGAATTCTTAGAGTCCACTGCAGGGTGATCGGCCCTTTAACTCCCTAAGTACCGACATTCGTCAAAGGTACCGAGCAGTTAGGCCCAACAACTCTTCAGTGTGAGACTGAACCCGGTTAATTACAATAACGAAATTTACCGTTAAATATGCAGATGTTAACGTTGTTCACTGTTGACGTCTGATATCTCTGATGTTCTGTGCTCGAAGTGGGAGCAATAGAAGAAGAAGAAGAAGAAGAAGAAGAAAAAGAAGAGACTGTATAATTATCTTTAAAACTTATCATAGCATGTTTTCTCCGAAGCTGAAAAACGTTTCGATAGTAACTAACAAATCAGAGTTAAGGCAAGAAAAGGCAGGGTATTTTTATTCTCAAACACTAAGGACATACCGAACAAAGATAACAGTTCTAAGCGTGATATCTCATGCGTGACATGCGAAGAGTTGTCTGTAGCTTTTGTTAGTCTCGATTATTTTCACATGCACACGTAATAATATTTGTGAAGGGAACGGTTTTATTTAATAACTGCATGAAGGGAGTTTCTTTAAAAAAACGTTTCTCTTACTCATTATTTTGAGGTATTTTCCTGAGTAGCTACATTTCTATCTTCCTTTCATAACAGTTACATATGTTTTTTAATGGTTTCGACATGTTCTACAAAAAATGATACATGGGTATCGTGTGGATAACCAAGCCTCCACTGCGTAGGTAGAACTTTCCAAGTATTATTTCGTCTTCTTTCCTCCTACAAATCAATCTCACCCTCCCAGTAGGAACTGCCTACTGCTGTCCTGAGTACAGGGCTGAACAAAGTAAAGATACCTTAAGTTACGAATTAACATTGTGACATTGCCACTGAAAGACGTAACAGAGGGCTGTCATTTCTGGGAAACCCCTGGTAAACACTTTTCTACAGCAACGAATCACCGCGCAACAATAAACTGTTGAAACTGTCGTTTTCTGTGCGGTCCGTTCCGAGACTAGCGAGGACCAGCGGGGAAAATTTAGAGTGTGGTTAGTTGTCACTCTTGAGTTGCATTATTAGCAGCCGCTTCCTAGCAACGACTATTGGAAAAAACAGAAAAATTAATGTGTGCTCTAGTTATAATGAACTGCAGAGTGCTTAAATCAGTGAAGTTATAAGCGAACAATAAATTCAATTATCATTTCAGATCCTGTGTCTAGTCACTAGCACGTGACAATATAAATATAGGTACACCTTGTCATTGCAATAAGATAGACTGGAACAGAATTTAAATATCCAGGCACTGCCAAAGGTTGCACTGGGACATCTCCACAAAGAAATGACGATGTACGAAATGAGTCGAATACAGGCAGCGTAGAAACAGAAACATCGTCCGTCTTGTAGACGAGACATACAAAGACCAAGATCCGATTCGCCGAAACGATGAAGTGATGATGATGATGATGATGGTGATGCGAAAGGCAAAGAAAGGTGCATAATGGGGAGTTTCATACTGTTGTACATATATGTGTATGCATATGTGTGTACATCATCCAGAAAGGTGAGCCGAGCGGGGTATGCAGTAGGCACCAGTTGTAGCTTCAGAGGTGAACTGTGCTTACGAAGAACAGGACCTCACTATCATGTACTCGTTTCTGTTACTTCATGAAAGGCACTTCACAGCAGATGTTTACAGCCGCAATATCGCATTGTCTTCCGTATGCTGAATTCTGTTTCAGATATTTGAACTCAAGTCGCTACACGCAATACACTATGGCCCTGAGGTCGACTCAGGCTCTAACATAAATGAGTACCAGAAATATTTGTGGGGGTAAAGGGCTGCCAGCGCGTAAGGCTGACAAACTCACCGCCTTCTGTGAGCTGATTGAGTAGAAAATGTGGGAGCCTTGACGTCTTCCAAACCTACGGGCCTTCACGGCCTGTTACAGGGATAGCTTACCGCACATGCGTTGTTCCGTATGCTGTCCGACACTGGAAAAAAATATATAAATACGTATATATACAAAATAACGGTATTTGAAACCCTGGCCGATGAGCTTGCTCAGACTCTAAAGAGAAATGTCAGACGTGCCAGTACTGCTGTGTAGTCATCTTGAATCTCTATTGACATCTGAACAACAGATGTAGATTGTATACCCCTTCAAAGGAAAGTTCACGATAATGCGTTATAGTGTGATGTTTGTTCTCTCTCTTACACCACCAAAGTTTGTTGGAAAATGTTATACACCCCTGGCTAAGTATGTAGTCAGCAGAATGGAAGAATAAGAAGTTATAAAAGGAGGCATTGGAGTGGTTGTAACACAAGGGGGTGGAAACGGTGTCACAACTTATTTCAGAAATGGAAGGATGAAATTCACTCCCTACTGACTACATCACGTCTGTCATAGTGCCTTTTCCTTTGAAAACTAGGTTTCTCAAGTTTCACGGAGATTTCGACCTCTTTCTGTGTGTTACGGTTGGGTAAAAGGACCGTGTCATAGCTCAGGCGGTTAGTCGCCGGCTTCCCACCGCGGCGAGCCTGGTCAAGTCATGTGGGATTTGTGATGGACAAAGTGGCACTGAGGCAGGTTTTCTCCAAGTATTTCGGTTTGTCCTACCAATCTTAATCCACCAGTTGCTCCACAATCACCATCATCTATCGTCCGGGTCTCGTATAGTAGGCCAAAAGTGGCCGCAGTACCAAATGGACTGTCTCACCCCACGAAGAATGGAATTGAGGAATTGACTGATAAGAATGCTAATGATGAAGGTTTCTTGATGTCTCTCTGTAGTCCGACGGTTTCCTTCTTGTTACACTTTTCGCTTACACTCTTTTTCGTATGTTCTAACCTCATTGTGTTTATTACGGTGTTTGTATTCATATGTCAGAACTTGTATTACTTGCGTATGGGACGATCCGTTGTGGTTACAGATAGGGAATAAAGCCAAAAGCAGAGCTGCCGAGTTCATTGGGATATTTTCTCCCCGCACCGTGGGTAAAGCTGCCGGAGCGTAGAACTGACCACTTAGCTCCCTGTAATATCGAGGGTTTTTTTTATTTTTATTACTAGAGGTGTGGGACTAACTTCCTTGTACTGCGGCCACTTCAGGCCTATTGTACCAGCCCCAGATGATAGGTGAGGGTGATTGTGGAGCAATTGGTGGAATGAAGATTGGCAGGGGAAACAGAAGTACTCTGAGAAAACCTGCCCCAGCACCACTTTCTCCACCACAAATCCCACTTGACCAGACCCGGGATCGAACCAGGACCGCCGCGGTGGGAAGCCAGCGACTAACCACTTGAGCTATGGCGCGGCCCTAATATCGAGGTTAATGTTTGTTGATGCAAAATTCACTATAAACGAGAAAAATGCCTGAGAGTGCGCATTCCCAGAAAACAGACGTAGCCATGAGAGTGCGCATGCCCAGGATATGGAGACTAGTCCGGATAGTGCGTATGCCCAGAAAACAGACGTAGCCCTGAGAGTGCGCATGCCTAGGATATAGAGACTAGTCCGGATAGTGTGCATGCCCAGAATACAGACGTAGCCATGAGAGTGCGCATGCCCAGGATATAGAGACTAGTCCGGATAGTGCGCATGCCCAGAATACGGACAGCCCTGAGCGCCCTGAGAGTGCGCATGGCCAGGATATAGAGACTTGCCCTGATAGTGATCATGCCCATAGTAGACGTTTTATGAGAGGTGACAATTTTCCTTTTCCAATAGCAGCTAGACTAAGGGCTGGGCAACCGAAGAATCGGAATTCGATATCTGGCAGGGACACAGCATCCAGGCGACTCTGGGGCCCACCCAAATACCTACCGAATGCGTACGGGAGGGGGGGGGGCTTTTCCAAGCAGCATGAACCTGATACCTCCATCTATAGCCGATGGCAAGAATATATGGAGCTATACCTCCACTTTCAGATTCATCTTCATCCATGACAATTAAGCATAGCGTAATTGTAACCCTTTTACATTACAATCACCGTCACTGGATTAGGTGACTGCAAAAAACACAATCGTTTTCTGTTCACACGCCAAGGAGGATCAGCCAAACCCTTAACAAGCCGTACATCAGCTCCAAAGAAATCCTACTCCTTCCTACTCTACGTGCGACTCTGTCCAGTGCCCATACCTGCACGGATTGACACTTTTCGCAGTACCATACACACAGAATCTACAGGAGCGATGGGAAAACAGTGTCCGTTTGTCTGCCCGTATAGCCTTACTGTTGCGTTGGTATTCCTCGCAATTAATTTGCGCCTCTGGATACAGTCAGATTCTGTGGCCGCCTCTCCGCTGGCGTGCTGTCGGGGCACTACCTGCATGACGGGAGAGAGGAGCCTGGCCTAACCGGCTACTGTATCGAGTGATTCAGAGGAACCAGCTATAAATTATATTTATATATAAATAAATTATTGCGAGATTTGCTGAAGAACAAAAAGAAGCGGCAGGACAAATTTAGACCAGTATTCTGGTCTGGCATTCGTTTGTTGCTCCTGGTTATGACTTTTATCTCGCAGTCCTGGTTTCATTTCTCAAACGACAAAACGAAAACTCCGTGGCCTGTAGTCCGCAAGCGAACTATACCGACCAAGCGACCGCCACTTGTCGGCGAAGTTAGTGCCAACTTTAGCGGATAGAGGGTGTCGCGTGGTCAGCGCAACGAATCCCCACGGCCTGGTTTCGTTTCTCAACCATTCATATTATATTTGTGGCAAGTAAGAATGTGCGCCCGTATGGGTCTTCCTACTGTACGTTGCGCCGGTTCAGTTGAAATAAAGGACAGCGAATTTGTGGTAAAAACTATTTATGTAAATGAGCTAAACTGGATAAAAACCTAGTAATGACGATGTCACTTTCATCATCCCACCCAAAATCATCTACACAGAAGTTAGTAGTTACAAGCTAATTATAGAAATTTGTAGTATATTTCTGTGGAAAGTATACGCTGGTAGGCATATTCATTACCTCTGTCTAAAAGTTGTAATATACGTCAAACTTTCTCTCAGTTGCCAACTTAAATTACGGGACTAAATTGTGTTCTTTCTTCTTGTAAAATTTCCATGTATATTTTTTTGTAATAAATGCCGCATCCTTAGCTGAAACGGTTCATTAGTTGTTGCCATTAAACTGGAAGCTTATATGTCCGGTTGTAAAGGTGAAGTTGTCCCTGTGCTTAATTAATTAAGCACTACGCCATGAAGGCGTATAGGGGAATGGATGTGTAGATCCACATTTTCTTGACCTCGGCACTAGCTGTAGGTAAATGGTCGGCTTCACGGATCGACCGCTTTACCCCGGGGACAGAGCCCCCGATACCCATTGGTTACGAGGCTGGGTGAACCCCAGAACCGGTCTGGACGACGTGGAGAAGAGAAAATATTTGATCCTACCGGGACTCGGAACTCCGATCCGTCTGTCGTCCAGCTTGTAGCCAGTCGCTATACCGACTGAGCTGTCATGGCTGAAATACGTCCAGGTATCTCATATTATTGCCCCTGCTTAAGAAACTTCCCCTGCCATCATTGTGAGTTTATTGATAGGGAACGAAACGGATGAAGTCCCAATGGTAAGATGTCCCAACAATGGTTGATGAAAATCATCAAATGATTTCGAAGTTATTGCAGTTACACAGATCCTCGGCCCATGTGCGCGCTATCATAACCTCCAAACTCATCGCTTGTTGGTGACTGCATAAAGGGGAAGAATAGAATACATAAAAGAGATGGAGTGTTCATGGAAAAATGAACCAAAGTCTTTAAATATTTAGCTTACAGACGCACTTGTTGGGTTCTAATCAAGAAGCCTTTTGAAATCTGCTGCTTGGAAGATATGAATAGAAACCTCAGGATAATCTGCAAGAGAAATGGGTTGTGACGATAGGAAAATGAATAATAGATTAATTCAGAATCGGATACAGTTAGAAGCTTATCTTTCAATTTCCACAAAATTATAAAATGTTCTTAACCATCTGAGACAGTGCCAAGTGGTAAAGCCTACCCTGAACATGGAAGTTTAATTATATACATGGTCATCTCATTTGTATTATTATGTTTGCAGAGTAACCCGTATGCGCTGAAAGACGGCAGTTCCTCGGCAGACATGTCTGCTTGGACGAGTGCAGGTCTTCAACCCACTACCGGCTACTACCCGTACGACCCCACGTTAGCAGCCTACGGGTGAGTGTACTGTGTATGTGCAACATCTAGTTGTATGATCTACTGCGCCGCCGCAGAACTTCATTGTAGCCTGTAGTGCATTGTAAATTTGACGTAAGTAGGTATCGGTAACACAATAATCGTTAATTATTGATTTCTAAATAATATTGTCACGTTTTGGGGGGTGTGTGACTTTATAGATGGGTTTTGGTTTCGATGATTGGATTTATTGCACCTTATACATTCACACAACTCGGGACTACAGGCAAAACAGCGCTATCGCTATTCTGCACACTTTGCAGTTCACCGTTACACAAGCACTAGTGTTCTCAGTCTTCAGTAGTCTCATCCTGGCAACGGATATTCACACATTAGTTATACCAATGTCACTGTAACTTCAAATTATACATGAAGTCTTCACATTATAATTAATTTCTTGCCATTTATTCTCAATCACCTTCGACTGCCATCTCCAGAAGTCGACCACATTCTCGACAACTTGCTAAGATGAACTCTTCTTCAACTGAACTCTCTCATCTTCTGACAACAACCAACTCAAATGACCTTTTCCCCTTTATAACCCCTCCACGCTGATCACGCAGCAAAAAAAGCCTCTCTATGGCTGAGAATGCTTGTTTACTGATGTATTGCCTGGCAGTGGACGTCCTTTTATTGCGCGCGTGCGCTTCCGCGGAAATGTGTTTGCCGAGTCGTTGCCTAGCAATAGGTTTATACGTCACAATATTAAGAGCAGATTAATCAGATTAATTTTATGGAATCTTCCATTATGACACACGGTACGTCACTGTAGAGAGAGGATATGCTATGTGGTCTCATTCGAGATTAGGTTTAATACGTATCTCAACACCACGATGACACCATCGAAAAGTAGGGTATTGCTTCTGTGTTAGCCAAAGTTTATTATTTTTGTACTTCGTTGTATATAGACCTGTCTAGATACAGTGTGTGGAAATAATTAAAATCTATTTAACAGTTTTTAAGGTACCGAATTTCTTCACCATTCTCTTCAGTTCCCTTGAGATAGCCCCATCCGACTTCATTTTGTTGTTATTGTAAAGAGTGCTCAAACGCCACAGTTTCGATCTGTGTACGGATCCATCACAGACTGACAGTTGAGCACAGGGGCAAACAATTCTTCTGGCTTCTCTATTGTTTTGTCCGCTATTGCCACATGTGGCGCTGTGGGAAACCTCTTCGTCTCACCGTGGAAAAAGAAAGGGAAATTTTTTCCTTTTGTCCTTTTTTGTTGTTATTCCGTGTTTATATTGTACATAAATATAATAGCATGATGTCCTTTACATGTTGGCACTTGGTTTACAACTGAAATCAATAAAACAGTAACACAGAGACATCTATAAAATGAAACGAAAACATGGAACAACGGACACAGTGTGGCTTTGTGATGTTATCTGTCGTTTCTGTGACGCGTTTTGTACGAAACTGCACGAGTCCCACTAGAACATCGATACAAAGCCTGGTTCACATGATCGCAATCAGCTGACGACTTTTTTTATGTATTCCCCCCTACAGTAATATTAAGAGCAAGGAAATTTTGAGTAATTCGGAATTAATAAGAGACTTTAGGTCTCCGTAGTCTCTCGCTGTAGGGGAAGAACAGATGAGAGAATTGAGGCTTTTCCACAACAAGATTGTGTGGGCTTCTAGAAAGGGGAAGCACCAGGTGATGAATTACATAAAATGAGTTTTCAGTTTATACTCGTCACCAGATGTTTGGCTCATCAGATCAGGGAGGATATGGGAGAGATATTCAGCACATGAAACTGAAATGAAAACCAAGCAGGGGGGAACGGGACTGTGACACTAAAATACGAACGTACGATGTGAGTTTCCGATATGAATTGAGTTGGTTCGAGATAAGGTCCATTGGCGGCCTTATGAACGCATAAAGAAAATCTTGGGTGTTCCATAGCGCCGAGAAGTTCTTTACCCGACAAACGTATACCAGTTTTCAACATACACGCAGACTCTACATCATGGAGAATCGATGTCTGTTAGTAAACTTAGTTATCTCGTCCAGTCAACGTTTAATTTACCTTCCTTTCAAATGTTAACGGTATCATGGCCGTGGGTGTGCCAGTCCCCCCCCCCACAAAAAAAAAACTTTGTAGCAAATTTGTATACATTTTGTGAAGCTTTACATGAACATTATGCCGTTAGAAGCTAGTTGTCGTAATAAATTCCCTGTCACCGTTAATACCAATATGACGATAATGCAGACTTTTGTTGTGAGATAGTCTAGCGCTATTTCACGTAAAATTCAGAATGATTGCGCTAAATGACCTTCAACACACTACCGGTCTTTAAATAAAATAACATAAACGCCGCATGAAGTCTACATATAACTTACGTGGACAATAATTACTACAATTACAAACATTACATTTCGAGTGACTGAATTATAAAGGCGCAAATACATTTTGTAATGAACATTTATTTTATTATTAAGAATTACAAAAGTTGCAAACAAGGCGACGGAGCGAATATTTGAACGTTATGCCCGATACTTTTCCAGTACTCGCAGTTTAAACTATTGGACAATATGAACAGAAACAGAAAACTGAAACCTAGGCCTAACATTCTTAATTCAAAATTAATTTTTAACTAACCATGTAGATAGATGTAAACGTTGAGGCACTATGCTACAAGCCGGGAGATCTCGGGTTCGATTCACGATGTCACTGGATTTTTTTTTTCAGTTGACCTAACCTTCCAGTCGCACTATGGCCCTGGGGTCGACTCAGCCTCTAACAGAAATGAGTACCAGGAATCATCCTGGAGGTTAAAGGGTGGCTGGCGCGTAAGGCCGACAACCTTACCGCCATCTGTGAGCCGATTGTCTAGAAAGTGTAGGAGCCTCGACGTCTCACAACCCTATTGGCCTCCACGGCCTGTTACAGGGGTAGCTTTATCTTTAGCTTACTTAAGTTCTATCTAGAAATCCTTGCTTTGGAGTGACTAGCAAAACAGTTCAATAGAGAAATGCCTTTCCGTGTAATATCCAGTACAGGATAAGAACAAGCCTGTTACATATGGATGAGGCCAAGGAAATGCCTGAGCATCGCTTACCGCAGCTTCACCAGACGCAACCGCAGAAATACCAACCACTGCCTCCTGAAAACGAGAAATAAAAGATGCTTACTTTTAAAAACAACAGACATTTGCAGCTTTCGCTTTTCCGAAAAGACGGAAGAGATATACTCCAGTTTAAGGTGTCATGCTTCTGTGAGCATTAATGTGTATTTATTTAAAACAGTCCCAAGTTTTTTCTCTTCCACTTCTGTATTATTATCCATTGCATTTTGAATTTGTGCTACAGAAATTGCAACAAAAATTTCGTAACTGGAAGAAATGAAATTAACTTTTTTTATTCATTTATTAAGCAATCAGAATGTACAATCCTATGAGCTAGTTTGCTGGCGTAAGAGCTGTGATGCTCTTTAATGACGTGACGAGTCCCTTCCCCAGTGGAGGTTCCTCTTAGTTGTCTTTTAGGTCAGCTGGCCAGTATCTTCGGAGGCTTCGATTGTGCTGCGGTTCAACGAGTGGCTGTAGGATGTCTTTGGGTGATTGTTAGTTTGTTGTGTGTAGTACTTTTTTTCCCTGATGACGTCTTTGATGTATGGTATATTTAGATCTGTATGTAACGTTTGGTTGTTTACATACCAGGGTGCATTTGTTATAATTCGAAGTATTTTTGACTGGCTTCTCTGGATTATTGATATATTTGATTTGCTAGCGCAACCCCAGAGCTTGATTCCGTAAGCCCAGATTGGTTTGATTATTGTCTTATAGAGCAGGACTTTGTTTTCTATGGAGAGGTTGGATCTTCTTCCTGTTAACCAGTTTAGCTCCTTGGTTTTAAGTCTGTTTGCGTTTTGTGATTACGTGGTCTTTCCAAGTGAGTCTACTATCCATATGGATTCCGAGATATTTAACGCTTGGAGACTGTGGGATATTGTTATTATACAGCCTTACTTGTGGGCAATGCTCTAGCCTTAGCGTGAAGTTCACTTGGATAGTTTTAGCCTCGTTTAGTTTAATTTTCCATTTGTGTAGCCATGCTTGTATTTGGTTTAAGTGGTTTTGTAGGATACTGGTGGCCTTTGCTGGATCTGCATTGGTTGCTAGGATGACTGTATCATCTGCGAAGGTTCCTGTGGTGGTGTTTTCATCGGTTGGTAGGTCCGCCGTATAGAGAAGGTATAATAGTGGTCCTACTACACTGCCTTGCGGTACCCCAAATTTTATAGTAAAGTTAATAGATATTGCTCGATTGATTCTTACTCTGGATTCCCTGTCGTTGATGTAGGACTTCATCAATTTGAAATAAGTGATGGGAAGATTCTGTTTAATTTTATATAATAGTCCTCTATGCTAGACTTTATCGAAGGCCTGCTTTATATCTAGGAATACGGAGGTACAGTATTCTTCACAATCGAGTGCTTGGTTTATGGTATAGGCTACTCTGTGTGTTTGCTGTACAGTTGAATGTTGTTCTCGAAAGCCAAATTGATGTCATGGTAACCAGTCTTCTGTCTTGGGATCGTTGTTTATTCTTTGGATCAGGAGTTTTTCGAGGAGCTTGGCAATAACTGGGAGTAAGCTTATAGGTCGGTATGAATCAACTTTGGTTGGGTCTTTGCCTGGTTTGTGAATTAGGATTATTTCAGCAGTTTTTAGTTGTTTCGGCCAGTAGTTTATTCTGAAGATAGCACTGATGATGAAAGTAATTAACAGTACGGCTTTTTGTGACAATTCCTTTATCATTTTGGGGGTAATTTGGTCTATGCCTGGAGCTTTACGTAGTTTTAGATGGTTTATTTCTTTTTGTACTTCCCTTATGGTGATGTTTTTAATTCCCGGTATGTTCGCAGGGATGTTTGACAATTGTTCTTCTACTTCAGGATCTATTTCAGTGTCGTTTGGTGTATATACATTTGCAAGATGTTGAGTGAACAGCATTGTCTTTTCCTTGTCGCTTCTGGCCCATTTTGGGCCGGGTGCCGTTTCATCTCTTATTGGGGGTACCTGATGTTTAGGTTTTCTTTGATGTTTGATTGGTTTCCAGATTGTGTTGTCAAATCTATTGAGACTGGTGACATAATCGTGAAATGATCTGCCTTTTCTTCTCTACTTTTAATTTTTAACTGATTAGTTGTTCTATTTACAGCTGTTCTGTCTTGCGGTGCGTGTGTTCGGTGCCACTTGACTCTTGCTTGTCTTTTGACTGCTATTAGTTTGTTTATCTCGATTGAGATGATATTTGAGACTTGATTATGAGTTTGCAGCTTAGAGGTTGCCTGTTCAGCGGCCTTTGTGAGCGTAGTTGTTAAGTTTGTTAGTACCTCGTCCACTTCAGTTGGGTTTTGGAGGCTTCCTTTTAGGTTTATGTTTTCTTCAATTTCGGTGCGATGATGTTCCCAATTAGTTCTTTTGTTATGTAACCCAGTCGGAGGCTTTCTGTGAATGATGAGGGTGGTGATTGTTGCTAGTATAGGCGAGTGATCAGAAGAGAGATCATAGCTAGCTTCTGTATGCATGTATGATGGGGAGATGCCTCCGGTGATGAAAAAATCTAGGAGATCCGGAATTTTGGAGCGATCAGTGGGCCAGTAGGTTGGAGCGCCGGTTGACAGGATAGAGTGAGTAATTTCTCTCCTGGATCAGGTTTGCTAGTTCTCTACCTTTGGTTGTTGTGAGCCGGGAGCCCCATAGGGTGAAGTCACCTCCTGCTATGAAACTTGGTCCGAGCGTCTAAATGAAATTAACTACAAACAGAAGCATGTATTATTAACCTTACTCGTATTTTGCTTGGATTCAGTTGATCATAATATTCGTCATTCCCAAAGTGTTACAAATAATTAGAAGTTACAGATTTTTATGTCATGAACATATTGCATGTACGATGAGTCTTGGGGTAAAGGGCAAGGGAGTGAGGTAGAAAAATATGCTAATTTCGACTTCGGTTTCAAGTGGTAATATAATTCAACATTTATGTTCGCCTTTAAGGCAGAAGAGCCGATGAAAAATGTAGATTCACAACTTGATCCTTAACCGTTCAGAAGAGTTTAAATTTCTCTGTATGACGTAAGCACTCGTAACTCCCGATGTGCGTACGCATTGTCATCGAAAGTCTTTAAATGACCTCTGTAGTGACAAGGGACATTTCGAAATGGAGCAGCTTGAAGTAGTCGAATTTTGAATCCCGGACCTTCTGAAGTGCCGGCCTGCCCTACACTTTGACAATATTTACTCCTGTCACGCTTCGTCTTGCCGACTGGCTGTTATCACGCAAGATATGAACAGCGTTAGAGTACTCAACCAATGACTAAAATAGATTAGAGCGACCCAATGAAAGGGCTCACCTTCAGATCGGTTGCGCGGAAAAAGATGCGCGGCTTCCTTTGATGTGTCTGTCCTTGTCATGGACGACTCCATCGCCCATGTTTACACGGAGCAACCTACCTATCCAGGCGAAGCACGATAAATGTTGTCGCATAACTTTTGTGTTTCTCAATGTCCGTGAAAGAGGAGGGCTCTACAGATCACTGGTTTTCAACATTTTCGCGGACAGGTAAAACAATTTGTGGGGTTTGCGAGAACCAGTTTATCATCTGTCTCACGTTGTACATACAAAAAATAATAATCCACAAATCTGATTCTTAGTACGAGTAGTGTGTCTAGAAACGATAAATGATACAAACTCCGTCCTAAGTGCAAACAATATATATTATATGTCTTTGATCTTGTTCTTTCTACACTACATGTTTCGGCCTCTATCGGCCATCATCAGGTGTCTACTCTTAACGTTGCTGCCACACTGAACCCAGTCTAAAATTTAACATTTAAAAACACATTGTCACATTCTTCGTAC